>NC_135826.1:42916542-43216542 GCF_964213995.1 Mustelus asterias
TGACCTTGATGACATGTATACGGTCATTGAACTTCTTGCGGCACTGCTGCCAAGTTCTTGGACCAGACTCTGGGAATTCGCCTCCCTGGTGAACTGCTCCCATTCTCTTTTCAGGATTTGCCTTGAAGATCCCCTGGCCCTCTATGGAAACATTGTTTCTCCCCTCCTTTGCACCTGGTGTAAGCACCTGGTCTTTATGGACAGCATTTCCTCTGGCTTAAGATGAACAAGGCCTCATGAGATGCTTTACTGTTAGATACAAAGACTGTCATTTAACTGCTAATCCAAGTGGCATGGGCGTCCATGGTTTTCGATCAAAGCAACGGTAAATGACTTGGTTATTGGAGTTCTGGTGAAGCCTGTCTTTAATATAGTCCAGCTGTTTCCTTCACTGCTGGCCTCTTCCTCATCTTCCTTAACCTTCCAGTGGTGAGTAGACACTCTAAGCCTTCTGCATGGACATGTCCGAAGAACTCAAATTGTCTTCTTTTGATATTATTTAAGAGTTCTCTTGTTCTTCAGGCCTCATCCAGTACATTTTTGTTCTTTTCTTAAAGACTTAGCAAGACAATGAAACACCAGTATCTTTGGGTTCCATCAAGCATGAACTATATATTATTGTATATCTGTATCTCAGTCAAGGCCGAGAGGTTGGTGCACTGGATGCATGGACCTCCCAATTTTCCAACAAAGTGTGAGAGTCATGAATCAGATGCACTGACCCATTTGTCCAGGAATATAAGGCTCCGGACTAGGAATGTCAACTACACTCCACCATCCCCCTCCCCCCCCCCCCCCCCCCCCACCATTCCTCCCACTGTGCTCGCTGACCTCCACTGCTTCCCACTCCACCAATATTTAATATTTAAAATTCTAATTTTCATGTAGAAATCTTTCCAGGGCAGTGGCTGCCCTACCTCTGGCCCTACAAAACCCCAAAATCTCTGTATTCTTCCACTTTCTTTGCTCCATAATTGGTGGCCACAGTTTAAAGCTCTCAAATTCCCTCCTTTACCTCCCTGCCTCCCTACCCTACCCCTCTCTAGTTTTTTCTTTAAGATGTGTGCAGTTTTGGTGTCCTTACCTGAGGAAGGATGTACTTGCTATAGAGGGAGTGCAGTGAAGGTTTACCAGGCTGTTTCCTGGGATGGCAGGTCTGTAATATGAGCAGAGAGTGAGGATTATATTCATCGGCGTTTAGAAGAGTGAGAGGGAATCTCATGGAAACTTATAATATTCTAACAGGGTTAGATAGGGTAGATTCAGAAAAAATGTTCCTGATGGTGGGGGAGTCCAGAACTCAGGGTCATAGTTTGAGGATAAGGATAAACCTTTTAGGACTGAGGTGAGGAGAAATTTCTTCACCCAGAGATTGGTGAATTTGTGGAATTCACGACCACAGAAAGTAGTTGAGACCAAAATGTTGTGTGATTTCAAGAAGAAATTAGATATAGCTCTTGGGACTAAAGACATCAAGAGATCTAGGGGAAGGCGGGATCAGGATATTGAATTTGATGATCAGCCATGATCAAAATGAATGGTGGAACAGGCTCGAAGGGCTGAATGGTCTACTCCTGCTTCTATTTTCTTATTTAATTTGATTCATTATTGTCACAATATTAGGATGCAGTGAAAAGTATTCTTTCTTGCACGCTATATAGACAAAACATACCATTCATAGAGTAATACCCCCTTCTATAGGTTTCTATGTATGGACCTTAAAGCCTAATTTGTTGACCATGCATCGAGTCACCGGTCCCGTTATCCCTTTTGGACTGGCGTCAATTCCTTCTTTTATAATCACCCCTGTGATTTTTGGAGATCCCTGTTGAAATGCTTGGCTTTCTCTCTTGCTGGTGGAGTTTAGATTGACCGTGACGCAATAGAAACCTGGGCTGGGATTTTCAGAGGCACAGAGTGGATATCTGGTACAGGCGGGCTTTGAAAATCATGGAGAGTGTCTCGGGATTCCAATATCTCCAAGACAGTTTTGAAATTTCAAAGAGTGAGTGGGAGTGGTTAGAAAGGAGGCTTGTTAATGCTCACATGGCCAACTAATGTCCCCTTAAAGAGCTCAGTAGAGCCTGTCTTTCCCCGAATACTGCATCCATTTTTTTCCCGGTAAGCCCAAACTTGAGGATGTCAGTGTGCAGATATTGAGTTTGCTATGAAGTCCAAATAAATTTATTTGCAGATGTCTTTGGAACAAATCTGTGGGGCCAAGTTTTGGCAGCAGGAATGCTGGTTCATACCTTGTCATGCAAGTCCACTGTCTGCTTTGTTCCACCTCCATGGTCTTCCCAGGAGCTGTCTCCTCTGAATGGCAAGGCTGTGGCATCCACCAACATGGCTGCTGTCTGGCTTTGCTGCTGGCACCAGGCAGGCAGCTCCTGCCTTCTGGAAGCTCGTGCCACCTCTAGTAGGATGTTGAGCTTGTCTCATGGCCAATTAAGCTTTTCACATTTTTTAAAAAATGCATTTCAAGTAGGATACAGCTCAGGTGCAGGGTTGGGACCCAAAATTCACCTGGATGTCAGATTCTCCACTCCATGTGGTAAATCCAGCCCCTGGTGCTTGCAAGAGTTATTGGTTGAGAATAAACTAGACCCCCAGCCCTGCTGTGCCCATGACAAATCTGCATGAAACTTGGCCCTTGTAGCAAGTACCAATGGCTCAGCTCCTGAGACAGTGTGACATGCTGCTCATTTATTCTCATCCTGACTCAAACACCTAGCACAGAGTTCCCTCACTGCCACTGGGTCAAAATCATGAAACTTCCTTCCTAACAACATTGTGGGAGAACTGTCATCACACGGACTGCAGCAGTTTATGGAGGTGGCTCACCACCACCTTCTCAAGGAAATAAATGTCATTGCCAGTGATGCCCACAACCCATGACCGAGTATCAAAAAAATAATTTTTTGCAAGATCCCATGAACAGCAATGAGATCCATGACCAGATTATTTGTTGTGGTGATATTAATTGAGGGATTAATGTTGGTCATGATACCTGGGAGAACTCCCCTGCTCTTATATATTCATCTGAGAGGATAGCTGGAGCTTAATTTCAAAGATAGCATCACTAGATGTGTGGCACTCCCTCAGTACTGCACTGGGAGTGTTAGCCTGGATTTTGTGCTCAAGTACTAGGAGTTGGAATGGTTCCTACAACTTGCTGACTCAGAGGCAAGGCTGCCCATTGAGCCATGTAAGTATTTAAGAGCTAACTGCCAAGCTCCACTTGAGGCCTCTGCTGGTAAACACCAAGCCCCACTGAACAGCCTCCAACACTGATCTATGTCAAGTTAGCTGACCTCAATGGGCATGGTTGTATGGCTGTTCAGGTTGTCCTTTGGGTCCCTGGCCTAAAACGGATTAACTGGCCAATTATCCCTGACAGAAAATGTATATTTAAGAATGTTTGACAAGACCAAGCTTGGGCCCAGGATGATGACACCATACCGGAATAGCTTGTCACCTTTTCCCATCAAGAATGGCTGCCTATACAAGTTACTGTACATTGATTAGAAGCTGTGGGACCACATTGCAACACACATTAACACAGTCAACTGAGATGGGGAATGAATAAGGATTGCTTCATGCAGAATAGAAATAATGGTTTTCCTTTTTATTGATGCTTAGTGATTGTCCATGGATAGATAATGGAAAATGTATAAATAGAGAATCATTGATCTCTGTGTTTGTCATGTGCAGGCACCTGGTATTGTGTTTTCCACTAACTCTCTAGAGTTTCCTGACTTTACCATTTTCACCACTGCAAGAATCTACAATCAATCTAATTCTTGCTCTTAGCACTATCATCCAGAGGAACCAAAGAGTACTCTGTGATCGAGGATGAATCTGTTCCTCTCCATTGTCCGTCATTGTCAGCTGTGGCTGAGTGGGTAGCCCTCTCACCATTCCATTAAAAGATTGTGACTTCTTACTCCAGAGACTTGAACAAACAAATTCCAGGATGGCAGTCCTAGTGCAATATGGAAGGAGCGCTGCACTGTTGGAGGTGCCATCTTTCTGATGAGACATTAGACCAAGGTCCTGTCTACTCTCTCAGGTAGACATAATAAATGATCCTTGTGGAGCAGGCTTGAAGGGCCAAATGGCCTACGCCTGCTCCTTGTTTCTATGACACTATTTTGAAGAAGAACAGGGGAGTTCATCCAGGAATCTTGGTCAATATTTATTCCTCAAGCAACATCATTAAAAACCTCTTATTGTCGAGTCACCGTCACATTGTTGTTTGTGGGGAGCTTGCTGTTTTCAAATTGGCTACCATGTTTTTTAGATTAAAACTGTGACTTACTTCATTGTCTGTAAAGCACTTTGGGATGTTCTGAAAGGCACTATATAAATACATGTCTTTCTTTTGATGGGGCAGTGAAAAACTGTTTCCTTCAATTCTTCAAAGAGCCCAACTTCCTCATGTCCCCCACAAATCCAATCAATATCAGCAGCATCTTGGATGGATCCTCATTTAGTACTTCTTCAATCACACTGCACCCTGGACTCACTATCTCAACTGATCACACTGAACCTTCCTCAATTTCCTCCATTATCAATATTGCATCAATGTTGCATCAACAATCTCAATTTCTTTAGTGGTGGGGAGAGTGACTTTCACCCCTCCACTTTAACTCTCAGTGGCAGCTGTGTGTACCATCTACGCGATGCATTGCAGAAACTCACCAAGGCTTCTTAGACAAGGCTTCTTCTTCCAAACACATGACAACTGCCATCTCGAAGGACAACAGCAGCACATACATGGGAAGTTCCATCACCTGGAAGTTCCTCTCCAAGTCATTCACCATCCTAGTTGGAAATATATCACCGTTCCTTCACTGTTGCTGGGTCAAAATTCTGGAAAAACCTAACAACACTGTGGCTGTATCTACACCACATGGACTGTTCAAGAAGGCAGCTCACCACCACCTTCTCAAGGGCAATTAGGGATGGGCAATAAATGCTGGCCTAGCCAGCAATGCCCACATTTCATAAATAATAAAAAAAATCTTCTCTAAAATGGCAAAATCTCTCCAAAGCCGGAATACTGCACCAAAATTAGTTCTGGTTCCGCAGCAATTTTACTTACTGAATCATAAGATTGTGGGTTTAGGTTCCACTCCAGAGGCTTGAGCACATGCTCACTTGCCGGGATTCCCTGGCATCTCCGGAGCATGTTTCGCAGTGGCGGAAGGTGGTGCATCGCTGGCCGGTGACAGGATCTTCTGGTCCTGACATTGTGAATGGGGTTTCCCACTGATTTCACTCCACACCGCCAGAAAACATGTGGCGGGGGTGTGCCATCGACAGGACATGAAGATCCCATCAGCGTGAAGAACCAGACAATCGAGCCTATTGCCTTTCAGGATGAGACATTAAACTAAGGTCCTGTTTGTTCTCTCAGGTGGATGTAAAAGATTTGATTGCCTCTATTTCCAAAGAAGAGAATTTCTCCTAGGTATCCTGACCAATATTCATCCCCCAACTAATATCACTAAAACATTTGAAAATATTTGGCTATTATGACATGGCAGTTTGTGGGACCTTGCTGTGAATACAATGTTGATCAGGGTGAACTCCTTTGCTCATCTAACATTGGGATACTTTACATCCATCTGAGAGGGTAGATGACCTCAGTAAAATCTCACCCAAAGACAGCACCTCCTACAGTGCAGGACTCCCTCAGTACTGCACTGTGAGTGTCAGCTTTGATTTTGTGCTCAAATATTTGGAGTTGGACTTGAACCCATAAGGTTTTGCCTCAGTGATGAGGGTGCTACTCAAGGCAGACACCTATGTGAGCATTGCTGACAATCTTTGGTGTCTTTCACTGTGAAAACCATTAATTTTTAAATTGGCCTTAACCGACCCAGGGGAAGAATTGGTGGAAATTATCACAATAAACTTACACCCACATCCTCTGAAGACTGCAGTGTGCCGAAGTCCTTTTCTAAAATCAAAATAAACATACAAAGATTCCACTGAGAACTCGACCAAGAGTCTACAGGATCCTTAGAAATGCACAAATAGCCCACAGGCAGTTTAATTTTATTTATTTATCCTGAGCCATAATGCTCAAAAGACAATGAATGGGTAAAACTATAAAAGAACACGATGGCACAGTGGTTAGTACTGCTGCCTCACAGCTCCAGGGACCTGGATACAATTCCAACCTTGGGTGACTGTGTGGAGTTTGCACATTCTCCCCGTGTCTTTGTGGGTTTCCTTTGGGTGCTCTGGTTTCCTCCTACACTCCAAAGATGCACAGGTTAGGTGGATTGGCCTTGCTAAATTGCCCCTTGGTGTCCCAAAATGTGTAGTTTAGGGGGATTAGCAGGGTAAATACTTGGGGTTAAGGGAAAGGCGCCTGCTTGGGATCCTCTGTCAGAGAGTCGATGCAGACTCTATGGGCTGAATGGCCTCCTTCTGAACTGTAGAGATTCTATGACAGAAGTAACCTGAAGCAGGACACTCCCTCACCCTTGTCCCTTCGTTACCCAACCCCATACTCCCTACAGCTGACAATTCTGCACTCCCTCAATAGAGATATTGGGAGCTTCAACTGAGATTACATGCACCAGTCTTTAGAATGGGATTTAATCTCTTTACTGTGCGGTGAGAGCGTTAACAACTGAGCCACAACTGACATCTGAATATGACCACAGCCAACAAGCTCTCCAGCCCTGGCGCAAGTTATCACAGAGAAATTTATTTTTGGAAAAAAATTAACTATTTTGGGAAGAAAATATTTTTTTAAAGCAGTTTTCAATAGGCAGAAACTAGATTCTTCACAGTTTCTCGCTGAGAAAGAGTTGACACTTGCGTCGTTTCTATTCTAGAAATTTCTCTGGTGCTCTGTAAATGGGCCCTGGAAACATTCCTGGGTACACGGACTTCATTTCAATGTCTCTTCCTCCGCATCCCAGCCCACCGAAATGGGGTCAAATTTCCGTGCCTAAATTTTCTGTCCTGCTCCTTTTCAACCTGACATTGACTGGAAAACTATAAATTCTCCTTGAGAGTGGGGGGGGGGGGGGGGGAGAGAGAGAGAGAGAGAGAGGCAGACAGAAGAACCCAGCTGAGGAGAGTCTGGTTAACAAAGAGGGGGCTGTGTTAAGAAGGGGGATGGGGTGCATCTGAGATGTTATTTGGGACATTAAATAATTCAACGAGTGTAAATTAACATGTAGAACAAAAGGCGGGACAGCAACGTAGACCGTTCTGACAGCTGAATGTCAACTCTGACCTTGAACTTCAACCATTTTTCCTCGCTGCATAGGCATCTGATGGTTCCTGAGCTCTGCTGCCTCTTTCTCACCAACATGCTGCCCCGTGTCTGAATTTGTAACCCCCCTCCCCATGAAATATTAACAATCCAGTCTCTTTTGGACCTCCTTCTGTCTTAGCAGGCTAATTCCCAAGTGCGAGAAGTCTCCCCAAGGATGGACTTGTATATGAATAAATGTCATTCCACTCCCGTCCCTGTTTTATCCACGTCGACCCTCCCAATACTCCCCTGTCCTCCTGCCCGCTGCAACTTCCACCTGCTTGTTTCCTCATGTCCTTACACTGCTTCGCTCTCAAATCCGCCTCCCTCCACCACCTCCCCGCCCCCCGCCCCCCCTCCTCCTCCCAAACCCTTGGATAATTGCCATCTGCAAACACACAGAGGCAGAGAGAGAGAGAGAAAACCCACATTAAATAGATCATTGTGTCCGCAGAATGGAAGAAAGCGAGTTCATGAGCAATGTTCAGTGAGAATTCGGCACACCGTGGGAGTTATTGCGTTGAGAAGTCGGACATTGATGACTGAATTTTTTTTTGCACACCATATTCCCACTATTTGCATATCAGATAATAGGTGCCCAGCAGTGAGTTCAAAGGCAGCAATTCAATTGAGCCAGACTCTCCCAGATTTAAATACTGCCTTAAAACCAGTGCCAAAACATTACTTATTTCTTTAGAAAAGATAGAGAGAGAAAAAAATTGAAAGCGGGGAAGCTGCCGTTGGCGATAATTAGCGTCCAGACCTTATAATGCGTTGCTACACTGCCGCCCTGTGCGCTGCCTTAACACAAGAGAGTCGCCTGCTCATTTGGAACAGGTAATATCTCCATTAAAATAGCAAAACCGTGTGAACTTGGCAAAGCTTCGTTCTCCAACATCAACAACTACAGCCTCCGGGTTTAAATTGCGCCCCCCGCTCCCATTACGAGGTGGGCAAATTCAGAATGTTCAGAATGAGCATGTTGCAGACGGTAGGCGAATAAGCCTCACAATAAGACAGACGCTACATTTATCAAGTGGCAGATACACGATGATTTCTCTTTTAGCGGCTAGAATTGCTGGTAAACGCTTCAATCGTAGAATCCCTACAGTGCGGAAGAGATCGTTCAGCCCATCGAGCCTGCACCGATTCTCTGACAGAGTATTTTACCCAGGACCTCTCCCTGTAACCCTACACATTTACCATGGCTAACCCACCTAACCTACACATCTTTGGACACTAAGGAGCAATTTAGCACGGCCAATCCACCAAACCTGCGCACCTTTGGACTGTGGGAGGAAACCAGAGTTTCCAGAGGAAACCCACGCAGACATAGGGAGAATGTGCAAACTCCACACAGTCACCCAAGGCTAGAATAGAACCCAAGTCCCTGGCACTGTGAAGCAGCAATGCTAACCACTGTGCCAACATGCCACCCCACAGTTCCACACTCCACAGTTTAATTACTTTTCATGTCAGTTTTCCCCTCTCCCAATGGGTGAGGTCCATTAGTGTTGGTTGACAATTGTTCCAATACAATTGGAACCACCTTTAACGTCCCAAGGTGGTTCGCAGGCAGCGAGATTAAATAAAATTTGATACTGAGCCACATAAGGAGATTTAGTGCAGGCAACCAAAAGCTCAGTCAAAGATGTCAATTTTAAGGAGTTTCTTAAAGGAGGAGAGAGAGATGGAGAGGTCAAGGGAAGGGATTCCAGAGCTTAGGACTCTGGCAGCAGAAGATGAAAAACTAGGAACAGTGAAAGTCCAAAGAGTCTTAGGAATGAAAAAATCAAAAATTATGCAAACATTCGAAATAGGAGTAGGAGTAGGCCACTCGGCCCTTGGAGCCTGCTCTGCCATTCATGGCCGATCTGAAAATAACTTCCTACCCCGATAACCCTTCACACCCTTGTTTATCAGGAATTGATCTAGCTTGAAAACATTTGAAGACTCTGCTTCCGCTGCCTTTTGAGGAAGGGAGACTCATGACCCTCTGAGAGAAAAAAATTCTTCTCATCTATGTCTTATTTATGTCTTAGGGTGTGACCCCTTATTTTTAGACAGTGGCCCCTAGTTCTAGTTCACATGAGAAAGCATCCTCTCCACATTGACCCTGTCAAGATCCCTCAGAGTCTTGTATGTTTGAATCAAGTCACCTCGTACCCCTGAGCTTTATATCTGGAGGACTAGAACATGAAAAGATAGAAGTTATGCTTCAGCTGAACAAAACCCTGGTCAGACAACATTCGGTGTATCGTGAACAGATCTGGGCATGTCACATTTGGAAGGATATATTGGCCTTGGAGAGAGTGCAGTTTAGATTGACTAAAATCTACACATTCCAGACCCACAACCGCTACCACCTAGAAGGAGAAGGGCACCACCTGCAAGTTCCCCTCCAAGTCACACACCATCCTGACTTGGAACTATATCGCTGTTCCTTCACTGTCACTGGGTCAAAATCCTGGAACTCTCTCCCTAACACCACGTGGACTATAGCGGTTCAAGAAGGTGACTCACTATCACATTCTTGAGAACAGTTAAAGATGGGCAATAAATGCAGGCTTAGTCAGTGATGCCCACATCCCATGAATGAATAAAAAAAGACTCCAAGGATTAAATTACAAGAAGCGATAATACCAATTAGGATAATATTCCCCTGCAATTTAGAAGATTAAGTGGTGATTTAATAGAAGATTTCAAGATACTGAGTGGAACAGAAAGGGTAGAATGAATTTTGCTCCCTGGCTTGGGGTCCTACGAATGGGGGAAATAGTTCAAAAATTAGAATCAGAATTTCCGGAGTAGTCATAAAAGTCATAGAGTCATAGAGGTTTACAGCATGGAAATAGGCCCTTCGGCAGAACTTGTCCATGTTGCCCAGTTTTTACCATTAATCTAGTCCCAATTGCCCATTTGGCCCATATCCCTCTATACAAATCTTACCCATGTAACTGTCTAAATGCTTTTTAAAAGATAAAATTGTACCTGCTTCCACTACTACCTCTGGCAGCTCGTTCCAGACACTCACCACCCTCTGTGTGAAAGAATTGCCTCTCTGGACCCTTTTGTATCTCTCCTCTCTCACCTTAAACCTATGCCCTCTACTAGTTTTAGACTCCCCTACCCTTGGGAAAAGATGTTGACTATCTACCTTATCTATGCTCCTCATTATTTTAGTAATTAAGAGTAAAATGAGGAAATTGAGAGTAAAATTAGGAAACACTTATTCTTATAAAAGATGATAGAATTTTGGAACTTCTTCTGAAAATGGCATTGATACCACATCAATTGTTAATTTTTAATCTAGATTAATGGAATTTTGTTAACCAAAGCTATTAAGAGATATGGAGCAAAGGTGGATGTATGGAGTTAGGTCATGGATGAGCCATGATTCTCTGAATTACAGTGGAACAGAAGTGAGTGGCTGTTCCATGTCCTCATGATGGGATTTCCTCCTCACCAGCAGTAAACATTGAGACCGATTACAACACTTAGAATCATAGAATCCCTATAGTGCAGAAAGAGGCCATTGGGCCCATTGAGCCTGCACCAACAACAATCCCACCCAGGCTTATACCTGTAACCCCACATATTTACCCTGCTAATCCCCTGGCACTAAGGGGCAATTTATCATGGCCTATCAGCCTAACCCGCACATCTTTGGACTATGGGAGGAAATTGGAGCATCTGGAAGAAACCCACACAGACACAGAGACAACATGTAAATTCCACACAGACAATTACCCAGGCCGGAAGTGAACCCGAGGTCCCTGGCACTGTGCGGTAGCAGGGCTAACCACTGTGCCACCGTGCCACCATCTACCTTTGAGATCAGCTAACTCAGCACAGAGTGGGCATCACAATGGGGACTGTTTGCCTCAGTATTTCCATTCCAGCACAGAAACATGATTGGCTTTTAAATGATTCACTGATCTCTTTAGTTTGTCCCATTCAATCTCAATGGGTTTTAGGGTACAGACATTTCTTATCCTGCCCACAGCCACACAAACTCCTGGGGGTGGGAAAAGGAAATGGGCACAAAAGCAGGCCAGTTAGGGATAAATAAATCTGGGAAATTCCTCTTGAGACAATCTAACCAGTTTCAATCTCCTGGGTGCTAATGAGAGCAAGGATGGTCCAAATAGAATTGGAAGCCCTGGTACAGAGGTACCCACCCTCCGGCTTGTCATCACACCACAGCAATGTGCTACAGTCGGGTGCAGGATGATATCATGGCCTTACACCTTTTCAGCATTGACCCGCGCTACACAGCCTTCACTGTATAGTACACACTCACTGTCCTCAATGTGGACAATTCCATCAGCTCACTATTCAAAGAAGAGAGGAGAATTCTATTAATATCCTACCTTTTTTTATTTTTTCGTAGGATATGAATGTTGCTGGCAAAGCCAGCATTTGTCGCCCATCCCTAATTGCCCTTGAACTGAACATTTCAGAGTGCGATTAAGAATCAATGACATTGCCAGACTGGGTAAAGATAGTAGATTTCTTTACCTAAAGGGAATTAGTGAACCAGATAGATTTTTACAACAATCAATGAGTGTTGTCATTGTCACCATCACTGAAACTAACTTACAATCCAGATTTATTAACTGAATTTAAATTCTACCAGCTGTCATGGTGGGATTTGAACCAATGTCCTCAGTGCATTAGTCTAGGCTTCTGGGTTAGTAATCCCGTGATATTACCACTATGCCATAATCTCCCCAAATTTATCTCTCAACCTACATCATTGGAACAAGTTATCCAGTCATTTCTCTCATTCAAGTTTAAGGGACCTTGCTGTGCTTTTTCAATTATGACAAAGACTACAATTCAAAAATATCTCCTTGGCTATGAAGATTTTTGGATGCCTGGACATTTGGGAGGGCACTATATAAATGCAAGTTCTTTCTTTACAATTTCAATCCCTGTTTTGTAATAATCTGGCTAATCGAGAAACAAATGAACAGAAGAAGGCCATTCAGCTCCTCAACATTGTTCTGTCATTCAACCAGTTCATAGTTAATATGTATGTTAACTCTTTTTAACCTGTCTTTACTCCATGTGCTTTGCTACTCTTCCTACAAAAAATCTTATCACTTTCAGTCTTGAAAATTTCAGTTGACCCCGGACAGCCACAGTCTCCTAGGGGAGTAAATTCCAGATTTCCTCGACACTTTCTATGGACAGAAGGGTTTTCCGATTTCATTCTTAAATGGCTGAACTCTAATTTTAAGATTATTCCCTCTTGTTCTGATTCCCCCTCCAGAGGAACAAATTTCTTTGCATCTACTCTATTGAATAACTTCATAATTTTAAATATCTCAGTTACACATCCCCTTTATCATTCAAATTGCAAGGAATACAAGCCAAGTTAATATAATTGGTCCTCATAATTTAACCAATGTACCATTCTGGTGAATCAGCGTTGCACCGTCCCCAGGGTCAATCTAACTTTTCTGGGGTGAGGTGTACAGAACTGAATTCTGCACTCCAGATGGGGTTTAAACAACTGTACAATTCAAACATCACTACTTCCCTTTCTATCATCATAGAATAGAATCCCTACAGTGCAGAAAGAGGCCATTTGGCCCATCGAGTCTGCACCGACCACAATCCCACCCAGGCCTTACCCCATAAACCCTCTAACCTACGCATCCCGGGACACTAATGGGCAATTTTTAGCATGGCCAATCAACCTAACCCGCACATCTTTGGACTGTGGGAAGAAACCGGAGCACCCAGAGGAAACCCACGCAGACACGAGGAGAATGTGCAAACTCCACACAGACAGTGACCCAAGCCGGGAATCGAACCCAGGTCCCTGGAGCTGTGAAGCAGCAGTGCTAATCACTGTGCTACCGTGCCGCCCTGTGCTACCTGTGTTATATTCTAACCCCTTGAAATAAAGGCCACAATTCCATTCACCTTTTTTGATTACTTTTTTTACATGTGCATTAACGTTTAGTGATTTATGTAGATTGACATCCTTTGCTCTTTCACTGCTCCTAATCTTTATCCATTTCCTGACTTGTCTTTCCTGGATCTGAAGTGGATGGCCTCACATTTCTCAGTAAGAAGTTTAACAACACCAGGTTAAAGCCCAACAGGTTTATTTGGTAGCAAAAGCCACACAAGCTTTCGAAGCTCTAAGCCCCTTCTTCAGGTGAGTGGGAATTCTGTTCACAAACAGAGTTTATAAAGACACAGACTCAATTTACATGAATAATGGTTGGAATGCAAATACTTACAACTAATCAAGTCTTCAAGAAACAAAACAATGGGAGTGGAGAGAGCATCAAGACAGGCTAAAAAGATGTGTATTGTCTCCAGACAAGACAGCCAGTGAAACTCTGCAGGTCCACGCAACTGTGGGCGTTACAAATAGTGTGACATGAACCCAATATCCCGGTTGAGGCCGTCCGCGTGTGTGCGGAACTTGGCTATCAGTTTCTGTAAGAAGTTTAACAACACCAGGTTAAAGTCCAACAGGTTTATTTGGTAGCAAAAGCCACACAAGCTTTCGAGGCTCTGAGCCCCTTCTTCAGGTGAGTGGGAATTCTGTTCACAAACAGAACTTATAAGACACAGACTCAATTTACATGAATAATGGTTGGAATGCGAATACTTACAACTAATCCAGTCTTTAAGAAACAAAACAATGGGAGTGGAGAGAGCATCAAGACAGGCTAAAAAGATGTGTATTGTCTCCAGACAAGACAGCCAGTGAAACTCTGCAGGTCCACGCAACTGTGGGAGTTACAAATAGTGTGACATAAATTCTGATTCTAGGATCGCATGATAAAGACTCAGGAGGAAAAAAGCAGAAATATTTATGTGAAATAGTGTGACATAAACCCGCAGTTTCTGCTCAGCGACTCTGCGCTGTCGTGTGTCGCGAAGGCCGCCTTGGAGAACGCTTGAACACACTCACATTTCTCCACATTGAACTACATCTACCATAGTTTTGCCCACTCGCTTATTCGGTGTTCGTCCCTTTGCAGCTTCCTATTCCCAACTGTACAACTCATTGTGCCACCTAAGCTAGTGTCATCTGTAAGTTTGGACAGACAACTCTTCATTCCTTTATCCGGGCTACTTCCTGGGGAATAACCTCTTGTTACATCCTGCCAATCAATGAGTGAACTCTTTCTCTATTCACTGTTTCCTGCCACAATTCCCTTTCATCACTCAGCACCCAAAATTCCCTGTGACTAATGAAGACTTGGATTAGTACAAGAGGGCATCAAAATGTTCCACAGGGAAGGGGAGGATATTTATGAGGAAACAAATAGGATTTTTAAAAAATTATCATCATGAGAAATCTTTTTCAGTTGTAGGAGGTAATTTCTTCATTCTTGACAACGGATTATATGCAAGTTCCCTGTGAATGAGCTGTTCTGAATTGGAACAGCTCTGGTTTTCCTCAGCTGGCAACCTTTCAGGTTCTTAAGGACAAAATGATGTTCTTAACTTACTTTTCTTCCACAATTAGTGTAAGTCCAAAATCACATATTTTCTCCCCAAAACACCATTGTGGTTGGAGCCCAATTGGACATTTTAAAACTGAGACTGATAAGACTTTGTTGGGTCAGGGAATTAAGGGCTGTCGGAGCAGGCATGGCTCACAGGGTGCCACTTTTGCCACTAAGTCAGAAGGTTGTAGGTTCAAATCCCATTCCAGAGGACACTGGCAACACTCCTGTCAAGCATTTTGTTTTACTATGTTATTGGCGCAATATAAATCTAAGTTGTTGTTCTTGACACTCCGGTGCACTATTTGAGGGTGCGCTGCAGTATGTGCCATCTTTTAGCTGCAAAATATCCACGGCATATTTCAAAGAAGAGACAGAGAGTTCCCTCTTGTATTCTGGCCAATATTTATTCCTCAACCAAGATCACCGACAAACAGATTATTTTGACCTCAAAGTCATGTTGCTGTTTGTTGAAGCATGTTGTATACACATTGGCTGTGTTTTTTTAAACACTGCAATGAAGTTACTGTGAAAATCCTCAAGTCGCCACATTCTACCACCTGTTTGGGTACACCAAGAGAGAATTTAGCATGGCCAATGCACCTAACCAGCACTTCTTTCAGACTGTGGGAGGAAACCAGAGCACCCAGAGGAAACCCACGCTGACACAGGAAGAACGTGCAGACTCCACACAGACAGTGACACAAGCCAGGGATCGAACCCGGGTCCCTGGCGCTGTGAGGCAGCAGTGCTAACCACTGTGCTGCCCCAAATGAGGAATATTGTCAGCAGGTTTCCGAGGTGTTTCCTAAATTAGAACTGTGATGATATTTCAAAAAGTACTTCAAAAGCTGGAAAGTGCTTTGAGAAGTCCAGGGGTTGTGATAGGTGCTGCATAGATCAAGGTGAGTAGATGGAGTGAAGATACCGATCAGTCAGTGGCAAAGGGTTTGAGGGGGTGAATAGCCTCCCACATTCCTATGTTCCAAGCATCCTTTCTAGAAATGAAATTCAAAGATGAACAAATGCAATAGAATAATTTGATTATCCCAGAAAACTACTCTCTTGCTCCTGAAAATTTTAAATTGTAATTTTAAAAAATTTTTTAAGACAAAGGAACAAATGAAATTGAACTTTACATGGGACTGAATTAAGGGTGTCTTCATCATTTTGCTACAAAAAAAGGCAATATTTTCTTTGTTCGTGAATGGGAATAGAGCTCGAGGGAGGTGAAAGGATGGAGAAACCAGAAGGAAGAAAGTGAGAGAGAAAAAGGGGGTGAGGGGCAGAACAAGATGGAGCCAGGTAAAGAAAGAGGAAAAAGAGAAAACAAGAGAGATAAAGAATGGAACAAAATGGGAGACCAAGTAAAAGATAGTGAGAAAGAGAAAGCGGCAGGAAGATTCAGCAAAGAATGAGAAAGAGGGAACAAGAGAGCAAAAGGGAATATGAAAAGGCGTGGGAGAGAAGGAGAGAGAGAGAGAGAGAAAATGAGCGTTGAGAAAAACAACACAAAGCAAGAGGCATATGCCAATGCAGTAGTGTAATCCGACAAAGCAGAATAATGCTTAATTCAAGATTAAAAAAGCATACACAGAATATTCAGAATTATTCCATTCTAATCGATTGCTGAAAATATATAATATATTACAAGGGTGGACGGTGATATGGGTCCTGTTTGATGGTAGCGGCTGGGCAGGTTTAATAGGTATCAGGACCAGCGCCATGCACACGTCATGCAAATGACTATTTAGCTTTTATTTGTTCAATTCACAATGCTCGCATGAATATCCTTGCAATCAAGGCTGCAGACACTAATTTGGTCCTCGTGCATTTTAAACAGATAGGGCGCTACCTGCTCTAAATATGCAAATGACCTCTGTTTCCAGCTCTCATGAAAATCTGCATCAATCAGACGGCAGCTAATTCTCTGGCTCGATCCGATGAGTCAGGGAGTGCCCGCCATTTTCCTAGCCCACAGAGAGAGGGAGAGAGTGAGTGTAAATAGGACAGGGAAAAAGGAGAGGGCGAGGGAGTGGAGCAATGGAACAAAGAGAGAGGGAAGGAAGAGCAACGAGAGTAATAAAGAGAAAAATAGAGAAGGAGAGGGTGGAAGAGAAGAAGAGATTAAACTAGAGAGAGAAAGAAAAAGGGCAAGAGACGGAGAGCAAGATGGATTTGAAGATAAAGGGAGAGGGAGGCAGAGAGAGAAGGAAGGAAAAAGGAAAATGAGAGGACAGTTCAGGAAAAAAAAAAGAGGTAGAAGGAGGTAGAGAGAGAGTGAAAGAGATATAGATAAGGAATGCAAAGATACAGTGAAAGATCAAAAAAGTAAAGAATCGGAGAGGAAAAGATTATTAAAACCCAATTGACACCAGGAGAATTGCAGCATTCAGAATGAACATGAACTGCCCGAAGAGTTTTCATATATCTTTTCTTCCCTGTTGTGAAATTCAGTGACAAAAAGCACATATTTCTCTAAAACCCCTCATGAACCTCACAGAAAGCCTCTCGTCTTGATATAAGATCGTCACTGTCAGAATCTCGACCGCCAGTTTATGAGCCTGTGAACAATATAAGATGTAATCTGTAATGTGCTGTTAGTCAAATAGCTATCCAGCCTTCCTTTAAATAGTGCCAAACTCCTCGTTTCTCATTTGGAAGAGCCACCTGGTTCTATTTTGATTGTAATAAAGGTATGTTGTGAAGGTTCAATCAATAATCATTCGGAAGTTGGGTCTGCCACAGGTGGTGTAGGAATATCCCCAATGTGTGAATTTCCCTACGATGTGGGGATTTCACAAGTGCATGAAAATTCTGTGTGTGCGTGTGTAAATTTCATGTGTGCGTGCATGAATTTCATGTGTGCACGTGAATTTAGTGTGTGCATGTGATTTTCATGTGTGCATGTGAATTTTTGTGCGCACGTGTGAGTTTTATGTGCAAACATGAATTTTGTGTGTGCGCGTGTATTTCAGATTTAGTTGCAAAGGATCTTAAACTGAAACTTATTATTATATTGGAGATTATTATCTCCAAGTATAATTTCATGACCCTGTCTCTCATAATTCATTGGAAACATTGCGGGTTTGCATATCATTTTGACTTTGAATTGTTTCAGCTGATGTATAACAAAACAAAAAGAAATAGGGGCGATTCGCCTCAAAAAATTCTAAATGTCACATAAAAACTGGAATCAATCACTGTTTTTTTCAGCGGGAGTTTCAAAACGAATCTCCCACACTCTGTGCACTGCAGAGTGCACTAACGTGAATCACGCTGAAATTCAGTGGGTGGGGCCTATTCCTGGAAGAGAGGCCTGCAGCACAGCGCTGAGTGGGCCACTGCGCATGCACCGATCTGTCAGCGCCGAGATCAGTGTATGTGCAGTGCCCCCCACTGCTGGCCTCCCGATCGCTGGCCAGCTCGATCGCTGGCCAGCCCCATGACCCCCGCATCGCTTGCTGTGTGACCCCTCCCCAAGACCCGATCAATGGCCCTCTGAACATGCCCGGCCAGCCTTGACCCCCCACCACCCCCAGCCCACCTCAATGTCCCTCACCCCCTCAGCCCCGATTTTCCGATTTCTCCCCACACGCCCACTGTCAGCCCCGACCCTGCATCCCTTGCAGTCCTGACCTCCCCCTGCCGACAGCCTCGACCCCCCCCAGCAGGCTGACTGCCCCCACCTCCCCCCACCCCCGAACCCAGCTGGAGTGAACCACTCTCCGAGGGGGGAGAGCTAGCGGGCCTGGAGATTTCAGTCCCGGGCATGCTAATGATATTAAAATCTTATGAAAATGAATATTTGCATAAATTATGCAGCTCTGTGCTGATTTCTGGCGCGGAGCTGATGGCGCCGGAAATCCGGCTGCTGGAGACGCGCTGGGGCAATGGCACCCAGTAGGAATTGAAAGATATTCTGGTTGGTGAGATATAGTAGGCTGGGAGAATGCTCATGAGGAGAATAAACACAGGTCTAGACCAGTTGGGCCAATTGGCCTGTTTCTGTGTTATAAATTCTATGTAATTCTGTGTCATGCATTTTATCCACTTATTTAACAATCCCAGCAAAGATAGATTAGTATTGAGCAAAGGGCCAGAATTCTGATGTGTTGTTGCTTGTACTTATCACTCTCTTTATTCATGACTATTCCCATCTCAGGAACCTTCGCTTCTCAGTTACCTTCCTGTTAGCAAAATGATTAGCATTTATATAACACCTTCGACATCCTCAGGACATCCAGAGGCACTTTGCAGCCAATAAAGTCCTTGAGAAGCATGCCACTGCTATTATGGAGACAAACACAGCATTCAATCTGCACACAGTGAGATCCTACACTCTGCAGTGAGATGAATGGCTACCTAATCTTCTTTTGGCAGTATTTATGAAGAAGGAATGTTGGCCAGGACAATAGCAGGACTGTGTCTAATGGATCCTCTACATCTGACCAGTTGGGACCTTGGTTTAACATCCCAACTGAAAGATGGCACTCTGACAATTTAACACTCCTTCAGATTACAAGCTGATGTCTTGCCATTTCCGAGATCTCTCCATTCCTACAACCTTCCGAGATCTCTGCGCTCCTCCAATTCTGGCCTCTTCAGGATTCCTGATTTTAATTGCTCCACGATTGATTTGATTTGATTTATTATTGTCACATGTATTGCTATACAGTGAAAAGTATTGTTTCCTGCACGCTATACAGATAAAGCATACCGTATATCGAGAAGGAAAGAAGAGAGTGCAGAATGCAGTGTTGGAGTCATAGCAAGGGTGTAGAGAAAGATCAGGTAGCATCATCTTTAGCTGCCAAGACCTGAAACTTTGGAATTCCCTCCCTAAACACCTCTGCCTCTCTACCTTCCTCTCCTCCTTTATGATGCTCTTTCAAACCTACCTCGGGGATCAAGTTTTTGGTCATCTGTCTTTATGTCTCCTTTTATGACTTAGTGTTAAATTTTATTTGATGATGCTTTGGGACATTAAAGGTGCTAAATAAATGCAAGTTGTTGATGTCATCCAGGTCCTATAAATTAAGCATAAATTAATTAAACAGATGACAAACTGAGAATATTGACAGCTGTATCTCCCTTAAATTAAAACTCTCAGATTGCTACGACTCTCCCATCTTTTATGTCTGAGATTAAATGTCACAACCGTGCCTTGTTCTGGCAACGAATTCTGGGTCAGAGAGGAACAGTTTGGCAGGAATTTAAAAGCAATTTCAAAGCTAAGGGATGGTTAAGATGACAGACAGACAGAGAGAGCCAGTCAGGGATAGCGATGGGACCGCCCCTGGCATCTCACTGCAGCACTGAAAGCAAAAGCAGGGCAACAATTGGCCAGGAGAGAGGTTAATCCAAGAGAGTAGACATCATTATTAGAAAAATAGTCTCATTTCTCTCTCTCTCTCTTCTCCTTCACCACAGGCAATTTGTAGCAATCTCTCTCCCTCCCTCCCTCCCTCTCTCTTTAGCCCCATTCTCCCCACAACTCTCTTCCAATGCTCACACCATCACAGACACAAGACCCTGACCCACCCAATATTAGGGAATGAAAACCACAAAAAGGGGGTTGGAGAACGGTCAGTGCTGTAATGCCTCACAATCTGTCACTACTTAGGGAGAGAGCCCGCATGTTCAAAGCTGACAGCTCTTAGCCGTAGACGGAATGGAGAGAAAACAGTAAGTTGTTTCAATGCCTAAACACACAGGCAAGGCAACCAATCCTTAATTTGGTTCGGACTATTGATAAAAATTGATATAAACATATTTTAATTCCCAACTATTATGAGGGAACATTTATCTCTGCTGTTAACACAGAATAGGAATTTTAAAAACCAATATTTTGTTATGTTATCTATCAACAATTAGATCAAGGAAACAATTCCTTCTGGCAGATAGGTCAATAACCGGTGGCCATAGATTTAAAATCATCAGCAACATATGTCAAGGGGAGATGAGGAGAAAACTTTTCACTCAAAGAGTTGTCAGGATCTGAAATGCTCGACCTAAAAAGGTATTGGAAGCTGATTCCATAAGTAATTTTAAAAGTGAGTTGGGGAGGTGCTGGAGGATTAGGAATTTACAGAGATTCAGACAAAAAATGGGGATATGGGACTTAACCCCAGCAGAGGCACGATGGCCCAAATGGTCTCCTCTGTCCTGCAAGTTTCTATGAGTTGTGATTTGATGCTATTAAAAAACCTTTAACAAAATTAGCTTTGAGTCAGCTCACTGTTTTTTTGTGAACCCCACAAAACTGACTATATTAATGTGATGTGGAGATGCCGGTGTTGGACTGGGGTAAACACAGTAAGAAGTTTAACAACACCAGGTTAAAGTCCAACAGGTTTATTTGGTAGCAAAAGCCACACAAGCTTTCGGAGTTCCAAGCCCCTTCTTCAGCTGACCTGAAGAAGGGGCTTGGAGCTCCGAAAGCATGTGTGGCTTTTGCTACCAAATAAATCTGTTGGACTTTAACCTGGTGTTGTTAAACTTCTTACTATATTAATGTGGCCCGTTTAGCAATCATTTAATTGTATATTGTGATAGCATTTGACTCTCCTATTCAAGCACAGGCTCTCTCTGCATTTAAAGTCCACAATCCTTCACCCAACATGCCGAGCAAAACAGGTCATACAAGATGCAATAAATTTCAACAAACAGTGGATTGCTGGGGCAGCACGGTGACACAGTGGTTAGTACTGCTGTCTCACAGTGCCAGGAACCTGGCTTCAATTCCAGCCTCGGGTCAATGTCTGTGTGGATTTTGCACATTCTTCCCTGTATCTGCGTGGGTTTCCTCTGGGTGCTCCGGTTTCTTCCCACAGACTAGAGATGTGCGGGTTAGGTTGATTGGCCATGCTAAGTTGATCCTAGTGTCAGGGGAATTAGCAGGGTAAATATGTGGGGTTACAGGAAAAAGGCCTGGGTAAGATTGTGTTCGGTGCAAACTCGATGGGCCGAATGGTCTCTTTCTGCACTGTAGGGATTCTATGACTTACAGACTGATAAACCAAGAAGGCAAGACACAAGTTCATACAGCATCTTATCAGTGTCTCCAAACTCTTCACGGTTCCTCCCACACAACAATTCACTTCAAAATGTCATCACAATTATTCAGGGAAAACCTGGCAACTATTTTAGGCACAGTAAGATCCCACAAACAAATAAACAAAATCAACTAAATTTATGCAGTGTCTTCAATGACTTCAAGACATTTCGAAATGCTTTGCAGCCAATGAAGTATTTTTTGAAGTGCAGTCGCTGTTGTAATGTAGGCAGCCATTTAGCACACAGCAAGATCCCACAGTGATGTGATAGCGATTGCATTATCTATTTTCTTCAATAATGTTGGTTAGGGGAGAAATATTGGCCGCAGGTTACCATGGAGAATTCCCTTCTGCTTTTCTTTGGAAACGTCATAGGATCTTTTAGAGAGGGCAGACAGGGCCTTGATTTAACATCTCATCCAAAAGATTTCCGGCAATGCAGCACTTGCTCAGCCCTGGCACTGGGATTGTTGGGCTCGCATTATGTGCTCAAATCTTTGGAGTGGAACCCATACCGTCAGCACTGCACTCACAAGTTAAACTCTTTATGGAGCTATTGGTTGATATTGTTGCCCATGACACCTTTCCACCTGAACAGGTAGTCAGCCTTCATTTCATATTTCATCAGAAGGGCCACTGTTAATTGATATAAGCCAGGTTAACAATAACCTGGCTTTTTATCGGCCTTGATTTTTTAATTCATTTACAGGATGTGGGTGTCACTGGCTAGGCCACCATTTATTGCCTAGCACTAGTTGCCCTTGAGCTATCATCTTGAACCACTGCAAGTTTTTTTGGCAGCAGCTGGATACAACAGAGTGGCTGACTTGGCCATTTTAGAGGACATTTAAGAATCAACAACAATTCTGAGAGTCTGGAGTCACATGTAGTGACAAACCAGTCAGGAAGAGCAAGTTTCCTTCCTTAAAGGGCATTAGTGAACCTGATGGATTTTTATGACTATCGACAATGGTCATCATCTTAATTCCAGATGTTTTATTGAATTTAAATGGGATTCGAACCCGGGTCCCCAGAGCATTACCCTGGTTCTCTGGATTACAAGTTTAGCAACAATACCACTACGCCATGACCTCCCTGGTGGATCTGCCCTTTATTGATCATATTTTATCTTTTCATTTTCTTTCATTCACACGTTCCTAAGGGGGTTTGGAAAATACACAGGCAGTAAATTAATGCCTAACCATTGATTCCTTTAAACAATGGATTTGTATCCTCTGTACTAACCACCCTGTTAATGGGGACAGATCACCATTAATAAGGATGTATTCTGCCTGGTTTACAAAATAAATATCAGATAATTGATACCTGATAGTTTTGCTGACTAAATTCATATTTTATAAACCTCTTCCCCTGAAAACTGGATCTGAGACCACACACACACACACGCACGCCCAGAAGACAACGCATATAATTTCAGAAGCACAGTTCTCCCGTGTTCAGGAGCAAGATCCCTGTCAGCCCCTTAATCTAAAGACACCGAGACCAGTTGTACCACTGAGGTACTTGCCTCAGGTCTGCTTGCTTAGTATGGATCAGGCCAGATCAAACCTGAAACTTTCCAAGTCTTGATGGCTCATTCGCACTCTGGATGGTGAAAATGGCAACTCTACTCAAGAAAGCCTGTGATCACTGACCACAAGTGACCCTGCTGGAAAGTGAACATGTTTAAACTTTGGACAAGCACAGAGAGCATGGTTACCTCTGGTGCCTTCCATTGCTGAGTAGCCCAGTGATGCTCATTGGCTATTTAGACAAACTGCACTGGAGGATCTTTTAGACACAAGGGAAGACATGGGAAGATAATTGAAAAAAGGAATCGGTGGAAGCTGGTGACAACTTTGGGCTACTCAGGTAATATTGCTAATGTTGCTGGTCATTTTATTGAGCAGACTCATGTCAGCTGAACAGCTAATCAGAAATATTTTGTCTGAATCAATAATATGAGGGGTGCTGTTGCATCAGAGGGGCAATATTGCAGAAATTAATTCAACATGTGTGAGATGAGCAAGTGCAAGATAGCACGACAGACACGTACAAAAACAAATCACACAAAAAGGTAATTCTGGACAATGATCCTTCCAAGAAGCTAGCTGTTCTATCCCACCTATCATGTGAACTGGCCTTCCTTTATGGCTCTGATAAGTCACCAGGAACTCAGTGGTAGCACTCTCACTTCTGAATCAGCAGATCTTGGGTTTCTAGCCCACTCCAGAGATTTGAGCACAGAATCCGAGTTGACACTGGGTTGTCAAAGGTGCCATTTTACAGATGAGATGTTAAACTGAGGCCTCCTCTCTGTCCTCTCCGATGGTTACAATAGAATAGAATAGAATCCATACAGTGCAAAAGGAGGCCATTTGGCCCACTAGGTCTGCACCAACCACAATCCCACCCAGGCCCTATTTCCATAACTCCACATATTTGCCCTGCTAATCCCCTGACATTAGGGTCAATTTATCATGATTCTTTATGAAAGAATCCTTGGTCATTATTTCAAAGAAGAGGAGGTGTGTTTTCCCCAATTTCCCGGGCTATTATATGCCTCCAACTAACAACCAATCACTAACAGCAGATTATCTAGTCATTATCACATTGTTGTTTGTGGAAGTTTGCTGAACATAAACTGGGCTGTTGTGTTTCCCACTTAACAACAATGATGTACTTCTGCTGTAAAGTGCTTTTGGACTTCCTGAGGTTGCGAAAGGAAACAATGGATCAGAGAACCGGTGGGGAATTCCCTGTCAGTTACATGGGGGAGGCCTGATTAAATCCAGCACCTTTCAGGCACATAGGTAGCCACTATCAGGCCTCCTTGTGATTGAGGCTTCACATGGGTGCAGTGTCACCAACAGCCCTTACTGCTACCTGGTGAAAGCTGCAGGCAGAAGTCAGCAGGAGCAGTGGCTGTTGGTGATACTGTACCCATGAGAGGCCCAGGAACTTTGCGGAACCCTCAGACCAAATATGAATGTTGATTGGGTGGGAGTAACAGGTTGGGGGTGCATAGAGGTGGGAGGCAAGGGCAGGGGGTTGGTTTTCAGTGCTCTCCCTCTCCCCGATGCCAGGTCTCCCAATCGGGCACATATTTCCTGATAACAAGCTCTGTGATAGTTAGCTGATTCTAACAAGTTGGACATAGGGTTGCTACAGGGAATCTCCATGTGCTAAGGAAAAGAAAATCATCCTGATTTGTAAAATTTTCATCCAAATTTTCAAATCCCTCCATGGCTTCACTCCTCCTTATCTCCGTAGCCTACTCCAGTTCCAAGACCCTCCAAGATCTCTGCCCTCCTCTTATTCTGGCCTGTGCATCCTCAATTTTAATTGATGCACTGTTGGTGACCGTGACTTCAAATGATGGGACCATGATATCTGGAATTCCTTCCTAAACTTCCTGCCTCTTTTTCCTTCATTAAGGTGCTCTATAAAACCTACATTTTGATCACCTGCCCTTATGTGGCTCGGTGTCAATTTGTGAAGCACCTTGGGGCATTTTCCTACATTAATGATGATAAATGGAACCCAAACCAGATGGTGAAGTATGAAGCTATACACAAATGCTTTTAGGACCATAGAATCCATACAGTGCAAAAAGAGACCATTCAACCCATCGAGTCAGTGCCAACTGTCCAAGTGAGCATCTTACCCTGGCCCTCCTCTCCACCTTGACCCATACCCCCATGCATTTACCATGGCTAATCCACCTAACCTACACATCTTTGGACTCTAAGGGGCAATTTAGCATGGCCAATTCACCTAATCTGTACATATTTAGACTATGGGAGGAAACCAGAGCACCGGAGGAAACCCATGCAGGTACGGGGAGAACATGCAAACTCCACACAGACAGTGACCCAAGGCTGGGAATCAAACCTGGGTCCCCGGTGCTATGAGGCAGCAGTGCTAACCGCTATGCCACCCCATGATAGTTTATTTATTTACATAATGCAACATAGAATATGTCAGCTTCCTATCTACTACCTAACCCAATGTCCCAGTAGTCCCTCTTTATACTTTTATGGCTGAAGAATAATTTTAATATTTAAAAAGAAAAATTTTCTATTTATTTTTCTGTAATATTGGAAGACTTACCTATAACATATATTTCCTGTGCGTTGTTTACTTCATGTAATATTTTCTCCATGACATCTTGTTGATAATACAACTTTGGTTACAAAAACATCTATCTGCCATCAACTGTTCTTAATAGGATCCAAGCCAATGGGTGAAGTCAATACCAAGACATAGAGCTTTTCTTTATTGACAGAGTTTATTAACTTGCTCAGTCTCAGAGCTCTCCTCATATTCCGCCCAATGACTCAGCTATCACCTATATATATTCCTTTAAAGAAAACAATAATCAATAAATGAAACAAAGATTACAGAGGTAGCAATAATCCCTGGTGGGGCAGTCCCTCTTTACTTGTGCTCAAGATACTTAATCAATCAATACTCTCCATCTTTTTATCCTTAACCGTAATAATAGTTAACATAACATTGAGAAAAAGCACTGTATAATTGCAATTTTTTGTGGCTGTTAATAATCTCCGCCTAAATTCTCACATTAAACAGTGGTACTTATTCAAGGTATGAGGAACACGGCACGGTAGCACAGTGGTTAGCACTGCTGCTTCACAGCTCCAGGGACCTGGGTTCGAATCCCGGCTTGGGTCACTGTCTGTGTGGAGTTTGCACATTCTCCTCGTGTCTGCGTGGGTTTCCTCCGGGTGCTCCGGTTTCCTCCCACAGTCCAAAGATGTGCGGGTTAGGTTGATTGGCCATGCTAAAATTGCCCCTTAGTGTCCTGGGATGCGTAGATTAGAGGGATTAGCGGGTAAATATGTAGGGATATGGGGGCAGGGCTTGGGTGGGATTGTGGTCGGTGCAGACTCGATGGGCCGAATGGCCTCATTCTGTACTGTAGGGTTTCTATGATTTCTATGAACACCTGGCATCTATGGAACCATATCCAGATTAGGGCAGCAAGGTGGTTAGCACTGCTGTCTCACAGCGTTGGGGAACTAAGTTCAATTCCGGCCTTGGGTGACTGTGTGTATGATGTGGAGATGCTGGCGTTGGACTGGGGTATGAATCCCAGTGTACTCCCGAAGGAGCAGAGCTCCGAAAGCTTGTGCTACCAAATAAACCGGTTGGATGTTAACCTGGTGTTGTGAGATTTCTTACTGTGTCTGTGTGAGGTTTGCACGTTCTCCCCGTGTCTGCGTGGATTTCCTCCACGTGCTCCGGTTTCCTCCCACAATTCAAAGATGTGCAGGTTAGGTGGATTGGCCATGGTAAAATTGCATGGTAAAATCATGGTAAAGTGTCCCACGGTCTATGGGTTAGGGGGGATAGCAAGGCAAATACGTGGGGCTATGCTGATAGGGCCTGGGTGGGATGCTCTGTCGGAAAGTTGGTGCAGACTCGATGGGCCGGATGGTTTCCTTTTGCACTGCAGGGATTATGTGATTCGATGAGAAGTGGCAGAACTTAATAGAGGGCCAGGGTCATCGAGAATCTTCAATCGTTCAAATTCACTTCATTTTGATTTTATATTTAATATTACATTAGCTTTTCATATTGTCTGTGCAGTCACGCACGGATAGAAAGACAGATAGGGGAAGGACACACACACACATTCATCCCTGCACCCTGATTCGGGTGCGGACAACATAATTAACATCTACACAAGCAGACCAGTGAGTGGCATGTCTACGGAACGTACTCGTGAGCCCAGTCGTAAATGAGAGATGGATGTACTCACCCTTCCGATAGATACACACAAAGAACGCGTGTGCATAGCCTTACAGACATGTATACATGCCCCCCAAAAATCCTCAGACGCACCAAATCCTCAGACGCACCTGTGACACAGAGTTAAGGAAACCCACGCCCCTCACTGATCACAAACACACACAGATCCACGGTGAGTAGACCTGAGTAGACCTGCAGCAGGGGATCAGACTTCCCACTTTAACCATACCCTCACCGTTCATTTTCATTGTGCTGTCTTTCCATCTGCATAACAGAGTGAGTGCTGTTTCTCTCTCCTCACCTCTCTCTCTCTCTGTGTATATGTAAAACTTAGTCCGGAGATTGCGCCCAGATTTCCCCTAGGTAATCGCAGCCTGGCACAAGAACAGGCAGAATGAGATCCAGCTGCAGGGTTTTTTTTTTAGGAATCAAGAATTAATATGAGGCAATAAAGTCAGGGGGGAAAATAAACGAATTAAAATAAAATGGAATAAAGATTTAGCGGCAGGCGGATATGGTCTGAAATGCAGAATGGTTTACAGTTCAGTTTGCAAATTTCAGTTTCAGCTAGAATTTCAGTTTTGACCGAGGCCCTTAAATAAACAGGTTACAACAAGTGACAAAAAGGGTGAGTTTATTTCTCCTCTGAAATGTGAGATTCCGCAGTTCGAATGGGAACGGGTTTTCAGAAGAGAGACTGAGGATTTACACCCCAGCCCTGGTCCCCTATGTTCTGCCTGGGTTTAATTTTTACCCCTTGATATTTTCCAGCCCACGCAGATTTCTCAATGTTGCCTCCTAGTCGGATTTTGGGCAGGACAAGGTCATATTTTGGCTGGTTGCCTGGTAACTTTGGAGGGTATTAGCTCATCCCCACAGCTCCTGCTTCCCCATCCTGCCCCCGGAATCTTTGCAAGTTGCCCCTACAAGTCCTCGCATCTTCCAACTCTGCTTGGCCCTTCTCCCATCCATCCTTCCCACATCGCCTTTTGTTACTCACACTCCCACCCCCTCAGCTCTCTCCTCTCCCTTTCATCCTCCTCTGCACCTTATAGAATCATAGAATGCCTACAGTGCAGAAGAGGTCATTCGACCCATCGAGTCTACACCAACTCTCTGACACAGTATCTTACTCAGGCCCTCTCCCCGCCTCATAACCCCTTCCATTTCCCATGGCTAATCCATCTAACTTGCACATCTTGGGATACCAAACCCCTTCTCTTCATCACTGTAGTTGACAGAACTTCCAATTGTTAAACCCTGGAATTTTCTTTCTAAACATGTCCCTCTTTTCTCCCATGAATTCACCCTGTAAGCCACCTTTCCGACTGTCTCCCCTAACTCTGGCCCTGAAGATGTCAGCCAGAGCCAAGGGAGTAACATTCTAGTCTCTAAATCCGCAGGTTGTGGGTTCAGGTCCCTCCTTAAAGCCCTGAGCCCATAATCTTAGTTGATAGATGGTGCAGTAGTGAGCCACTGCTGGATGAGATGTTAAACTGAGCTCCCACTGCCTTCACAAGTGGACATGAAAGGTCCTCGGGCAGTATTTTGAAAAAGAGAGGGAGGTTTAATACTCTGAATAAGAGTCATACGAATGCGTAAACATTAACTTTATTTCTCTCTCCACAGATGCTGCCAGACCTGCTGTGTTTTTCCAGCATTTCCTGATTATATTTCAGATTTCCAGCACCTGCGGTATTTTGCTTTGCTTTAATGCTGATGTCCTGCTCAATAATGTGTACATGTGCGCAGATCATTGACGGTGGCAGGACAGGCAGAGAGTAAAAATCATAGAATCCCTACAATGCAGAAGGAGGCCATTAGGTCCATCGAGTCTGCACCAACCACAATTCCACCCAGGCCCTATCCCCGTAACCCCACATATTTACCCTGCTAATCCCCCTGACACTAGGGTCAATTTAGCATGGCCAATCAACCTAACCTGCACATCTTTGCAGTGTGGGAGGAAACCAGAGCACCCGGAGGAAACCCACGCAGACATGGGGAGAACATGCAAACTCCACACAGTGACCCGAGGCCAGAATCGAACCTGGGTCCCTGTCGCTGTGAGGCAGCAGTGCTAACCACTGTGCCATTGTGCCTCCCTAAAGAATAGTATTTATTAATGGGGCATAAAGTACAAGAGCAAGGTGGTTGTGTGGAATTTATACAAGACGCTAGCTAGACCTGAGCTGGAATCTGAGCACCACACTATAGGAAGGATGCGAACATATCGGAGAGAGTGCAGAAGAGATTTACAAGAATGGTTCCAAGAATGAGAAACTTCAGTTATGAGGATATAGAGGAGAGTCACTGAGTTTAACAGCACAGAAAGAAGACCTTTAGCCCATTGTGTCTGCGCTGGTCATCAAACACCTCGCTATTGTAATCCCATTTTCCAGCATTTGGTCCGTAGCCTTATATGCTGTGGTGTTTCAAGTGTTCATCTAAATATCTCTTGAATGTTGTGGGGGTTCCCGCCTCTACCACCCTCTCAGGAAGTGAATGAGAGATTCCCACCACCCTCTGGATGAAGAGGTTTTTCCTCAAATTCCCTCTAAATCTCCTGCCTATTAAATCTACCTTAAATCAAAGTATCCCACAGTGCAGACAGAGGCCATTCGACCCACTGAATCTGTACCGACTCTCTAGAAGAGCATCTTACCCAAGCCCTATCCCCCGTAACCCCATTTACTAATTCCCCTAACCCACACATCTTGGGGCAATTTAGCAAGGCCAGTCAACCTAACCTGCACTTTTTTGGACTGTGGGAGAAAATCAAAGCACCTGGAGGAAACCCCCGCAGACACAGGGAGAATGTGCAAACTCCACACAGTCATCACCCAGGGCTGGAATTGAACCCAGGTTCCTGGTGCTGTGAGGCAGCAATGCTAACCACAATGCCACTTTGCAGCCTGGTCACTGGCCCATCAACTAAGGGGAAAAGTTTCTTCTGATCAATCCTATTGATGTCCTTCATAATTTTGTACACCTCAATGATTTCCCCTCTCAGCCTTTTCTGCTCTAAGGAAAACAACTCTAGCCAAACCAACCTCTCTTCATAGCTGAAATACTCCAGCCCACGGAATATCCTGGTGAATCTCCTCTGCATCCTTCTAGCGCAATCAGAACCTTCCTATTGTGTGGCAACCAGAACTGCACATGGTACTCTAGCTGTGGTCAAACAAGCATTTTGTACAGTCCCATCATAACCTCCCTGCTCTTATACTCTATGCCTTGGCAAAAATTTAAAGTGATTTGCAAAAGAAGCAATTGAGATGTGAGAAAAAACACTTCCGCACAGCAAGTGGTTGAGGTCTGGAATGCACTGCCTGAAAGTGTGATGAGCCAGGTTCAATTGAGGTCTTCAAGGGAGCATTAGATGATTATTTGAATGAAACAATGTGCAGGGGTACAGGGAAAAGACAGGGGAATGGCACTAAGTCACGATTCTCGTTTGGAGACTTGATGGCCCAAACAGCCTCCTTCTGCACCCTACAAATTCTGTGATTTATCCCTCAACCAGCATCACATTGTTGTTTGTGGGAGCTTGCTGTGCACAAATTGGCTGCTGTGTTTCTGACACATTGATTAGCACCGCTGCCTCACAACACCAGGGACCTGGGTTCAATTCCAGCTGCGGGTGACTGTCTGTGTAGAGTTTGCATGCGGGTGTCTGCGTGGATTTCCTCTGGATGCTCCGATTTCCTTCCACACTCCAAAGATGTGTAGGTAAAATGGATTAGCCATGGTAAATGTGTGAGATTATGAGGATAGGACATGGGAGAGGGCCCTGGGGAAGATGCTCTGTCAGAGAGTCGGTGCAGACTCGATGGGCTGAATGGCCTCCTTCTGAACTGTAGGGGTTCTATGATTACAATAGTGATTACACTTTTAAAAATTCTTTTAGGGTCATGGCAGCCGCTGGCTAGGGCAATAATTGCCCATCCCTAATTGCCCTTGAGATGGTGGTGCTATTTCAAAAGGAACATTTATTGGTCCTGGAAGGCACTTTATAAACGCAAGTTCATAAGGGCGGCACGGTAGCACAGTGGTTAGCACTGCTGCCTCACAGCGCCAGGGACCCGGGTTCATTTCCTGGCTTGGGTCACTGACTGTGTGGAGCTTACACGTTCTCCCCGTGTCTGTGTGGGTTTCCTCCAGTGCTCCGGTTTCCTCCCACAGTCCAAAGATGTGCGGGTTAGGTGGATTGGCCATGCTCAATTGCCCCCTAGTGTCAGGGGGATTAGCTAAGGTAAATGCATGGGTTTATGGGGATAGGGCCTGGATGGGAGTGTGGTCGGTGCAGACTCGATGAGCCGAACGACCTCCTTCTGCACTGTAGGATTCTATGAAGTTCTTTCTTTCACTTGCGCTCAAATTCCGACACCCATATCGTGACATTATTTAGTTATTAAAGGTTCTGCCGGTTAGGTTGCTTCCTGCGACATGGAGATGGTCGTGTTGAAAGTTCTTATCGGTGGACAATCACAAGGGGAACACGGGAATAAAATTCTTCCGGGCCATCATTTTGCGGGAGGAAAAATCAACTTGTTTTGGACAAAGGAATCTTACTCCAGTAACTGGAGCCACAATCTCACTGTAGCTGCTCCTCCAGTCCGCACCCTCCCATTTTATAATTCCATCTGGTTTTCAGATTTGACCAAGGAAGGTTGTCCCACTTTGTCGGGAATATTCCAGATTCCCACTGGCCACTTTGCTTTGTCTCTTCCCCGGGGTTGCAGCGGAGTGTTCCGTGCCAAATCCAGCAACTACAACAATGATTTAAAACTCTTCCGAGTTGGGTGTTTTCAGAGGTTAAATCCTGATCAGATTTTTAAAAAAAACATTCATGCTGCTTTCTTTCATTCTTTCTGTTGTCACTTAGCAACAAGTTCCGTCAGAAAATAAGCACTAATCTGCATTCGTTGGTTTTACAATGAATTTGAGAAACTTGCCTAACAATTTAGTCACGTAACCTACACAGCTTCCAATGCTCATTGAGAAGGTGGATAAATGGGATTGAGGGATAGAAGGATGTGGGTGAGTGAGATTGAGGGATATGAGGAGAGAGTGGGTCAGTGCGATTGAGGGATATGAGGAGAGGGTGGGTCAGTGCAATTGAGGGATATGAGGAGAGGGTGGGTCAGTGCGATTGAGGGATATGAGGAGAGGATGGTTAGATGGGAATGAGAGATATGAGGAGAGGGTGGGTCAGTTGGACATGGGGTGAAGGTGGGTGACTGAGATTGAGGGATATGAGAAAAAGTTGGGTAAATAGGATTGAGGGTTATGAGGAGAAAGTGGATGGGATTTGGGGATTTGAGGAGAAGGTGGTTAGATGAGATTGAGGGATATGGGGAGAGGTTGGGTTGGATTGAGGGATATGGGGAGAGGGTGGTTGAGATTGAGGGATATTTGGAGAGGGTGGTTAGGATTGAGGGATATGGGGAGAAGGTGGGTGGGTGGTTGGGATTGAGGGATATGGGGAGAGGATGGTTGGGATTGAGGGATATTTGGAGAGGGTGGTTGGGATTGAGGGATATGGGGAGAGGCTGGGTGGGATTGAGGGATATGGGGAGAGGGTATATAATCTATTTCTGATCTCAGCTCCGTGTAAATTGGGCACTATAACATTGAACCATATCAATATTTTATCCAATAATTAATATACATAGACTTTGCAAGAGGGTCCACTGAGGATTAAGGTTCAAAGGATTGCATGTCATTGCCCGCCCAGATGGATACCGATGAAGTCGGACAGAAGTCGGTGTCTTCAGGAGGGGATCAAGTGTAGAAAAAGAGAAGCGCAGAAATTTGTGCTTTTAAATTAGATTCAACCAAACATTTTAATCCCTGTAAAAAACGTGCTTTGTATCATTTATTTTCGGCCCCGTTCTCTACGTGTTCAAACTGATAGAAAACATTTATTTCCAGAACAATCTATGGAGTAAAATCTGCGGAAAACGAATGATCTGACCAGTTATTTCAGTGCTGTTCTGTGGGATGTTTGCAAATTTGCTGCCACGTTTCTTACATTAGACCATATTTCAGAGATACTGAATTTCTGCAAAGCCCTTAATCTGGATCGATCCGAGACCGGGAAAGGTGAAATGTAAGATGTGTTTTTTAAAAAAACTTCAGTATTAACTTTATTGGGGTTTAATCCGACACCGCGTGACAAATCTTTATGTATAAATAAAATGTCCTTTCCCAGAAAGAGGAAGGATGGTTGGAAATGAAAGCGGATTGGGTTCGTGTTGCTGAAACGCTGTTTTGGGGTGTTTGAAAGATTGCACACATGAGGAGTGGGTCAGAGCCGCGTGGGGGTGGGGTGGGTTAGCAAGACACACAATGCCCTCACTCTTCGGAAGCCAGACACGGATTTCAAGGGGCTCTCAGGCGTGTACAATGCGCACTCTGCTATTCACACCTCCGCCCGTATTGTATGCTTGAAACTTTCCCTGGCTATGGTATAATGGAGCTTCTTTGTCCAACTCCTTCAGACAAGCGCCTGGGGTGGTTGGGGGGGGTGGGGGTGGGGGGGAAAGAAAACTGCTTGTCTGCGTGTCGACAGAGAGAAGGGGGGGGGGGGGGGGAAGCGAGGGGAGGGGAATCTCACACATCATTCAGCCATGGACGTGTATCAGCCACAAAGCAAGATATAAACTGACAATAACGCGGCGGTGCTTTCCAGATGGAGGGAGCTTTTCTGAATAAAACCTAGAATCTTACAGCACAGAAGGAGGCCGTTCAGCCTATCGTGCATGTACTGGCCCTTTGGCAGCACTATTCGGTGAAGCTCAGTCCCTTACTCTTGCCCCACAGCCTTGTAAACTTTTTCCCTTCAAGTGTTTATCCAATTTTCTTTTCTCATTTCACATTAATATTTCTATATGAAAAACACTAATCCTTTCTACACTAACAACAAGCTATATTCTCCACTGAGGCAGGGTCGTTACTTGTACTCATACATTTCTGATAGATTAGATTTTTCTTTTAGACAAAGTTATTTGTCTCCCTTCTATTCTCCATCTTCTGTGTCTGAAGGACTTGGTTTTTTTTTTCTGGGGTACAGTCTGTGCTGGAATCTAGATGTGTGGTTAACATTGCTGCCTCACATCGCCAGGGTCCCAGGTTTGATTCCCTTGGGTCACTGCCTGTGTGAAGTTATGATGTAGAGATGCCGGCGTTGGACTGGGGTAAACACAGTAAGAAGTCTAACAACACCAGGTTAAAGTCCAACAGGTTTATTTGGTAGCAAACTGTGTACCCAAACAGATGCTGGAGTGTGGCGACTAGGGGATTTTCACAGCAACTTCATTGCATTGTGAATGTAAGCCTACTTGTGACGAATAAATATAAGAATAAAATAATAAATAGATAGTGAGTGTCACCCACTCTGATTTGCATGCATTGTCCTGAGGCTGGTTGCTAGCAAATCCAACTCAACCAGACACTTATGACAAGGATCTGGACATTAATCCTAAATGGGAAATCACTTTTGTTTCTTATCATAGATAATTTTCTGGTGCAGCATAGAGCAGGGAGTAAACCTGGGAGGACTACAATCTAGGCTCCTGTGCATTCTCACTATTCCCCTCATTCTAGTATTGCTATACATGTTTTCAGTAATCTCAGCAACTCTGGAGTTCACTCCTTAAACCTCGTCAACTCCCTCTTTTTCTTCTGAACTTATTTAAGACCCACCAATTTAACCAACTTTTTAATTACTATTCCTAACATATTCTTTGTTTTAGGCTATTTTTTTTCTGATCAAATTGCTTTGAAACAGATTAGTAGTCTCACAACACCAGGGTTAAAGTCCTTCCTGATGAAGGGGCAGCGCTCTGGAAGCTTGTGCTACCAAATAAACCTATTGGTCTTTAACCTGGTGTTGTGAGACTTCTTACTGTGCCCATCCCATTCCAATGCTGGCATCTCCACATCATTGAAACAGCTTGTTATGTTTTTCTACTCTAAGTTGCTATATAAATGCATGTTTTTGCTGTATTCACCTGTATAATTTACTGTTTAGATTGAACGTCACCCAATTCCAACCCTGTCTCATTCAGCTCATCCGCTGCTGAAATCCTCATCCATGCCTTTGCAACCTCCAGCACAGTCCTGCTCGGTGAATTCTACTCTGTAACATGAGGTCACCCAAAACATTTTTTCCAATGTCCTTACTCTCACCGAGCCCCATTCAGCTCTCACGTCTGTTCTTGCTGATTTACATTGGCTCCTAGTTAAGCAACACCTCCATTTTAAAATTCTCACCTTTGCTTTCAAATCTCACTCACACTTCACCCCTCCCTAGAACCATAGAATCCATACAGTGCAGAAGGAGGCCATTTGGCCCATCAAGTCTGTACTGACTCTCTGAAAGAGTATGTTACCCAGTCTTTGGCCCCAAGAGCTATATCTAATATAGAATTATAGAATATAGACATGGGGAGAACACGTGAACTCTACACAGACAGTCACCCAAGGCTAGAATTGAACCGGGTCCCTGGTGCTGTGAGGCAGCAGTACTGGTCAGTGTGAACCTATCTCTCAAATCTCCTCCAGTTTCACAAACTTCTGAGATATTGGTGCTCCTTTAATTTTGGCCTCTTACACATCCCTCATTTTAATTACGTTTAAGTTTATTTACTGGTGTCACAAGTAGGCTTACACTTACACTGCAATGAAGTAACTGTGAAAATCCCCATGTCGCCACACTCCAGTGCCTGTTCGGGGACACTGAGGGAGAATTTAGCATGACCAATGCACCCAACCAACATGTCTTTGGGACTGTGGGAGATAGGTTCACACTGATTAATACTGCTGTCTCACAGCACCAGGGACCTGGGTTCAATTCCGGCCTTGGGTGACTGTCTGTATGGAGTTTGCATGTTATCCCCATGTCTATATTCTGTGTTTCTATATTAGATATAGTCAGTGGGAGGAAACTGGAGCACCCGGAGGAAACCTGCACAGACATGGGGAGAACGTGCAGACTCTGCACAGACAGTGACCCAAGCTGGGAATTGAACTTGGGTCTCTGGCGCTTTGAGGCAACAGTGCTAACCACTTGCCACAGTTACATCACCATTGATGTTGTCAGCTGCCTGGACCTAAGCTCTGGAATTCCCTCCTTAAACCTCTCCATCTCATTACCTCTAAAATGTTCCTTAAAACCTGCATCATTGACTAAGCTTTTGGTCATGGAACCTCATATCTCCTTAGGCGGCTCGGCATCAAATTTTGCCTTCTAAAGCTCCTGGGAAAAGACATTTTAGTACATGAAAGGTGCCATGTAAATTCGAGTAGCTGTAGTTGTCGTAAAATTTCAAGACTGGAAGAGGTTATAAAGGAAAAAGATCTTTAGTATGCCTATGCGTAGGGAAGTGACTAGAGTATGGAATACTTCACCACAAGTCAGAGGCACAAGCTATTATTTTATTTAAAAGGGAAGGGGATAGATTTCTGAAAATATAAATTTATAAGAGGAAGGATTAGTGAGCTGATATTGAAGCAGATTTATGATGTTATGTAATGATTCTATGGTAATTAAAGAAATCAGAATATAAGGATCAGGTGGGAGAGCGGATTTGAAGTAGAAAGTCAACCATGATTGTTTTTGAATGGTGAAGTAGGAGGGACCCAATTACAAATCCTGCTCCTATTTCTAACATTCCAGCTCAGCATTGCCAGGGATCAAACCTGGAATCCCAATGGTTTACACTGCCTGGATTGTACTATGCCAAGTTATCCCAGCTTGGTCCATAGATAGATGGAGCACCATAGATTGTCTCCCTTGGAGTGAGAGAAAGGAAACACTATTCGTCAACACGATCCAGTGATCCCCTCAACCCTGCTGGAAAGTGGGACACTTGCAAACCGAAGGCGGGGATGAGCTGTGCCTCTGGCATGCCATCGCGGGGTAACCAGCTGGCTGATGCCAAATGTCTGGGCTCTCATTTGAGATTTAGTGGGAGCACTGTGAGTCCTTGCAGAAATGGCTGAGGATTAATCAGAGTTGTCAGAAAACTGTAGCACCGAGATCGACTAATTCCAGTAGAGACCAGAGATTGGAGCTGGGATCTTCCTATTCAATATGGCGCAGAAACACATGGGAGGTGCACCTACCCACTGAGCCACAGCAGGAGAGGATGGGATATGGGGCTGAACAGAGGGATTCACGCTCCCGAAGAAAGAGTTCTAATGACCAGGGTTTGTTCAGGTGACATTTTTGAGTCAATGAGAGTTAACACAGGGTCTGTTGCCTTGGTTACTGATCTGTTGCATAGTGACTGGTCCTATTTAGGTTTTATGTAAATCAGCATCTTTGTGCTAAGTATTAACATGCAATAAAAATGTGTCGGCCCTTTCTTGATTTGCATAATATATTCAACCTTTTAAATTAAACCATTTATTACCTGAGCTAAGTATGTTTCCCAAGTCAGTGAATTCCTTTTATAGGAAATCCTTGTTTTCCCAAAGCACAATTTTACTGCATCAGGAGTTTAACTGTTTCTCGGAAATAAGATGGCTCAGCTAAATGAATGTTTCTCACCCCTTTTTGTGTATTTTCTGCCCATTAAACTGAGTGATTGTTAGTGGAGCAGTGTCAGCATCAAACACTCCCAGGGCAGGTACCGCACAAGATCAGATACAGAATAAAATTTTCTCTGCCTTGTCCCATTATACATTTCCAGAAAATGCAGCAGTCAATTTGCACGCAGCAAGCTCCCACACACATCAATGAGATAATGACCGATTAATCTGTCTTTTAGCTATTTTCAACAAGAGAGAAATAATGTTCAGGTCATTGGGGAGAATTTCCCTATTCGCCTTTGAATAGTGCAGTGAGATCTTTTGCATCTATCTGAGAGAGCAGAGAGGAGCTCAGTTTAATGTCTCATCCAAAAGACGACATCTCTGACAGTGCAGCAATCCCTCAGTGTTACAATGGGAGGACCAGCCTGGATTATGTACTCAAACCTCTGATTAGGATTTAAACCCACCACATTCACATTCAGAGGCAAGGGTGCTACCACTAAGTCATGGCTAATGCCACTTATTCTCAGAAGTTTGTTCAAGGCTGATACCTCTTAAAGAGGAACCACAAATGGGAAGGTCACTCCCTTTACTGAGGGAATGCTGCAGGTTTGGGGTTGCTGTCTTTCAGATGGGATCCATGCAGATCCCATCTGCCCTCTCTGATGGGTTTGAAAGTTAACACGGCCATATTTATTCATCAACCAATTAAAATAGATAATCCGATCATTATCACATTGCTGATTGTGCGATCTTGCTATGCATAAATTGGCTGCCACATTGCCTACAGAACAACAGTGACTACGCTTCAATTCAAAGTATTTCATTGATGATAAAGTGCTTTTGGATGCTCTGTGCGCATGAGTGGAATGACATGAGTGTAAATATTTAAAGAATAAAAAACTAAGAATTAGTAATTTAAAGAAGGATTAGGAATATATGGAGGATGGTGGGAAACAGTAAGATTTTCTTTCAAGTTGAATCTCTTCAAGTGACATATCTGCCCTGTGGAAGTTTATACTAGGTTAATGCTCTGCGGTAGACACTGTCACATTGAGTGGGCAGGTCTAGAGACTCCGGTGGATTGTCAACTCATGATCCTCACTGATAGAGTCTGGAGGAATAGAACTGACACTACACACTGGGATAATTCCCACCCATCTCCAAATAATCCTACATGTCAATGTCCTGGATGGCACAAGGTGTACAAGTATTGGTAACATAGAGGTAACTATGTGCTTGGAAGTTTTTTAAACTCCATCAGTATTACATAGTATTTGCAGTGCAGACAGAGGTCATTTGGTCCAATAAATCCATAGAGTTTATGTTTCACTTGAGCATCCTACTACCCCTCAACGTCTAACCCTTCAATATAATCTTTCTGCTCTTCTCTCCTTCATATGTTTATCCTGTTTCCCCTGAAATGTTTCATTTGATTTGATTATTATAGTCACATGTATTAGTGTACAGTGAGAAGTATTGTTTCTTGCATGCTATACAGACAAAGCATACTGTGCATAGAGAAGGAAAGGACAGGGTGCAGAATGTAGTGTTACAGTCATAGCTAGGTTGCAGGGAAAGATCAACTTAATATGAGGTAGGTCCATTCAAACGTCTGATGGCAGCAGGGAAGAAACTGTTCTTGAGTCGGTTGGTACGTGACCTCAGACTTTTGTATCTTTTTCCCAATGGAAGAAGGTGGAAGGGAGAATGTCCGGGGTGTGTGGGGTCCTTGATTATGCTGGCAGCTTTTCCGAGGCAGCTGGAAGTGTAGACGGAGTCAAAGGATGGGAAGCTGGTTTGTGTGATGGACTGGGGTTCGTTCACAGCTCTTTGTAGTTTCTTGCATTGCTGTTCACCTCAACCAATCCATGTGGTACTAGTTCCACATACTAACCGCTCTCTGGGCAAATAGGTTTCTCATGAATTCCCCACTGAATTCATTAGTCACCATCTTATATGTCATTGGGAAGTTGCTAGAATCTTTTATTGAGGAGATTATAGTCCTTTGAAAATCTCAATGCAATCATGCAGAATCAGTATGGTTCTGTGAGAGGGAAATCATGTTTGATTAATTTATTGGAGTTCTTTGAGGAAGTAACAAGCAATGTGGATTAAAGGGAACCTGTAGATGTGGTGTGCCTAGATTTCCAGAAGGAATTCTATGAGATGCCACATCAAAAGTTGCTACACAAGATAAGAGCTCCTGATGTAGGGGGTAACATATTAGCACAAATAGAGGATTGGTTAGCTAGCAGAGCGCAGGCATAAATGAGTCATTTTTGGGTTGGCAAGATGTGACTAGTGGAGTGCCACAGAGACCTCAACTATTTAAAATTGATATCAACGACTTGAATCGAATGTATGGTAACTAAAGTTGCTGATAACAGAAAGATAGGTTGGAAAGTAAATTGTGAAGAAGACATAGTCTGCAAAGAGACATAGATAGGATAAGAGTGGGTAAAAAATTAGCAGATAGAATATAATTTGGAAAAATGTGAACTTGTCCACTTTGGCAGGAAGAATAGAAGACAGTATATTATTTAAATAGAGAGCGGTTTCAGAACTCTGAGGTACAGAGAGATTTGGGTGTCCCGGTACATGAATCACAAAAGGTTGGTATGCAGGTACAGCAAATGATTAGGAAAGCAAATGGAATGTTGCTGTTTATTATCGTTCAGAGAAGGTTGACTTGATTGAAACCTGGGATGGGGAGGGGTGCTTAGGAAAGGTTGAACAGGTTGGGTCTGTTTCCATTGAAGTTTAGAAGAATGAGAGGTGATCTTATTGAAACATATAAGATCCTGAGCGGACTTGAAAGGGTGGATCCCTTAATTGTGGGAGAGACTAGAACCAGGGGACCCAGTTTAAAAATGAAGGGTACAGCAGGTAATAAAGAAGGCAAATTGAATTTTGGCATTTAAAGCAAAAGAAAAAGAGTATAAAAGTGGGGAAGTGTTGCTACAACTGTACAAGGCATTAATGAGACCGCACGTGAAGTATTGAGCACAGTTTTGGTCCCCTTACTTGAGGAGCATTAGAGGGAGTTCAGAGGAGGTTCACAAGATTGATCCCAGAGATGAGGGGTTTGTCTAATGAAGAGAGATTGTGCAGTTTAGGCCTATACTCTCTGGAGTTTAGAAGAATGAAAGGAGATCTAATTGAGGTATGTAAGATCATAAAGAGGATTGACAGGATAGACGTGGAGAGGATTTTTCCTCTTGTGAGGCAATCTAGAACAAGAGGTCATAGTTTTAGGATAAGGGGGGGGTGTGCAGATTTAAAACAGAGATGAGGAGAAATTACTGCTCCCAAAGGGTTGTGAATCTGTGGAGTTCACTCCCCCAGAGTGTGGTGGATGCCGCGATATTGAGTAAATTTAAGGAGGTAGACAGATTTTTATTTGTCATGGGTTGAAGGGTTATGGAGAGCAGGCAGGAAAGTGAAGTTGATGCTGAGATGAGATCAGCCATGATTGTATAGCAGGCACGAAGGGCCAAATTCTCTTTTCCTGCTCTAGTTCTTATATAAGATGGAGCTAAGAATAATTGTTTTTCTCTCAGAGGTTCAAGTCTTTGGAACTCTCTTCTGTGGTGCATGGTGGAGGCAAAGTCATTGATTTTCTTTAAGCAGAGGTAAATAGATTCTTGACTAACAAGATGATCAGGAAAAGGTGGAAATGTTGACTTGAGGCCACATTTAAATCAGACATTAATGATTTGGATGAAGGAATTGAATGCAATATCTTCAAATTTGCAGATGACACTAAGTTCGGTGGCAGTGCGTGCTGTGAGGAGGATGCTAATAAGCTGCAAGGTGACTTGGACAGGCTGATTGAGTGGGCAAATACTTGGCAAATGCAATTTAATGTGGATAAATGTGAAGTTATCCACTTTGGTAGCAAAAACAGGAAGGAAGATTATTATCTGAATGGTGGCAGTTTAGGAAAAGGGGAACTGCAACATGACCTGGGTGTCATGGTGGAACAGTCGCTGGAGATTGGCATGCAGGTACAGCAGGCAGTTAGGAAAGCTAATGGCATGCTGGCCTTCATAGGAATTTGAGTATAGGGGTAGGGATGTCTTGCTACAGTTATACAGGCTCTTGGGTATCGTGTGCAGTTTTGGTCTCCTACTCTGAGGAAGGACGTTCTTGCTATTGAGGGAGTCCAGCGAAGATTCACCAGACTGATTCCTGGAATGGCAGGACTGACATATGAAGAGAGACTGGATCGACTGGGCTTGTACTCTCTGGAATTTAGAAGAATGAGAGGGGATCTCATAGAAACATATAAAATCCTGATGGGACTGGACAGGTTAGATGCGGGAAGAATGATCCCAATGTTGGGGAAGTCCAGAACTAGGGGTCACAGTCTAAAATAAGGGGTAAGCCATTTAGGACTGAGATGAGGAAGAACTTCTTCACTCAGAGTTGTGAATCTGTGGAATTCTCTACCACAGAAAGCTGTTGGAGCCAGTTTGTTAGATATATTCAAGAGGAGCTGGATGTGGTCCTTGTGGCTAAAAGGATCAAGGGGTATGGAGAGAAAGCGGGAGTGGGATACTGAAAGTGCATGATCAGCCATGATCATATTGAATGGTGGTGCAGGCTCAAAGGGCCGAATGGCCTACTCCTGCACCTATTTTCTATGTTTCTAACTCTCTGACTGAAATAATCTCTCCTCACCTTGCCCCTAGATTCTTTTGCCAACAATTTTAAATCAATGACCTGTTCATTGGCACACCCAGATTTGAATATAACACAAAGATTACTTACTGGCTTTCGGGAGCTTTGTTGGTTTCCAAACAGGTTTTCTTCCTGGCATCATGAGGGTTATGTTTGCCGAAGCCATCTTGACTCCTTCAGACCTGAGCCCCAGATGTTCGTTTCTGTCACTTCCTGCAGCAGATGCAAAGTTTTGATAAGCATACTTTTCCAGATGTTACAATGTACTTGATTTGGTATTAGGGAATGAACCTGGGCAGGTGTCAGATCTCTCAGTGGGAGAGCATTTTGGGATAGTGATCATAACTCTATCTCCTTTACATTAGCATTGGAGAGAGATAGGATCAGTCAAGCTCGGACAGTGTTTATTTGGAGTAAGGGCAATTATGACGCTATCAGGCAGGAAATTAGAGGCATAAATTGGAAGGAAGTTTTCTCAGGGAAATGTACAGAAGAAATGTGGCAAATTTTCAAGGAAAATTTGTCTGGAGCTCTGCACAGCAACGTTCCAATGAGACAGGGGAGTTATGGTAGGTTACAGGAACCATGGTGCACGAAAGCTGTAACGAATTTAGTCAAGAAGAAAAGAAAAGCCTACAAAAGGTTCAGGGAGCTAGGTAATGTTAGAAATCTAGAAGAGTATACAACTAGTAGGAAGGAACTTAAGAGGGAAATTAGAAGAGCAAGAAAGGGTCATGAGAAGGCCTTGGCAGACAGGATAAAGGAAAACCCCAAGGCGTTCTACAAGTATGTTAAGGGCAAGAAGATAAGATGTGAAGGAGTAGGACCTATCAAATGTGACAGTGGGAAAGTCTGTATAGAACCAGTAGAAATAGCAGAGGTACTCAATGAATACTTTACTTCAGTATTCACAGTGGAAAAGGATCTTGGTAGTTGCAATGCAGACTTGCAGTGGATTGAGAAGATTGAGCATGTGGACATTAGGAAAGAGGATGTGTTGGAGCTTTTGAAAAGCATCAAGTTAGATAAATCGCCGGGACCGGATGGGATGTACCCCAGGTTATTGTGGGAGGCGAGGGAAGAGATTGCTGAGCCTCTGGCGATGATCTTTGCGTCATCAATGGAGACGGGAGAGGTTCCGGTGGATTGGAGGATTGCGGATGTGGTTCCGTTATTCAAGAAAGGGAGAAGAGATAGCCCGGGAAATTATAGGCCTGTGAGTCTAACCTCAGTGTTTGGTAAGTTGATGGAGAAGATCCTGAGAAGCAGGATTTATGAACATCTGGAGAGGAATAGTATGATCAGAAATAGCCAGCATGGCTTTGTCCAAGGCAGATCATGCCTTACGAGCCTAATTGAATTTTTTTGAAGATGTAACTAGACACATAGACGAGGGAAGAGCGGTAGATGTAGTTTATATGGATTTCAGCAAGGCGTTTGATAAGGTGCCCCATGCAAGACTTATTGAGAAAGTGAAGGGGCATGGGATACAAGGGGACATTGCTTTGTGGATTCAGAACTGGCTTGCCCACAGAAGGCAAAGAGTACTTGTAGATGGGTCTTTTTCAGCATGGAGGTCGGTCACCAGTGGAGTGCCCCAGGGGTCTGTTCTGGGACCCTTGCTCTTTGTGATTTTTATAAATGACCTGGATGAGGAAGTGGAAGGATAGGTTGGCAAGTTTGCTGATGACACAAAGGTTGGTGGTGTTGTGGATAGTGTAGAGGGATGTCAGCAGTTGCAACAAGACATAGATAAGATGCAAGACTGGGCGGAGAAGTGGCAGATGGACTTCAACCCAGATAAGTGTGTGGTGGTTCATTTTGGCAGGTCGAATAGGATGAAAGAATATAATATTAAGGGTAAGACTCTTGGCAGTGTGGAAGATCAGAAGGATCTTGGGGTCCGGGTTCATTGGACGCTCAAAGCAGCGCAGGTAGAGGCTGTGGTTAAGAAGGCGAATGGAATACTGGCCTTCATCAATAGAGGAATTGAGTTTACTAATCGGGAGATAATGCTGCAGCTGTATAGGACCCTGGTCAGGCCCCACCTGGTCAGGCCCCATCCTGGTCAGGCCCCACACTGTGCCCAGTTCTGGTTGCCTCATTACAGAAAGGATGTGGAAGCCATGGAGAGGGTGCAGAGGAGAATTACAAGGATGTTGCCTGGATTAGGTGGCATGCCTTATGAGGATAGGTTGAGAGAGCTAGGTCTTTTCTCCTTGGAGAAGTGAAGGATGAGAGGTGACCTGATAGAGGTGTATAAGATGTTGAGAGGTATTGATAGAGTGGATTCTCAGAGGCTTTTACCCAGGGCTGAAATGGTTGCCACAAGAGGTCACAGGTTTAGGGTGTTGGGGAGTAGGTACAGAGGAGATGTTAGGGGTAAGTTTTTCACTCAGAGGGTGGTGGGTGCGTGGAATCGACTGCCGGTAGTGGTGGTGGAGGCGGATTCGATAGGGTCTTTTAAGAGACTTTTCGATAAGTTCATGGAAGTTAGTAAGATAGAGGGTTATAGGTAAGCCTAGTAGGTAGGGACATGTTCGGCGCAACTTGTGGGCCGAAGGGCCTGTTTGTGCTGTAGCTTTTCTATGTTCTATGTTCTATGACACTACAGCAGTCAACCCAGCTCTGTGTTGGAACTGAACTGTATAGGCATCACTGCTGTGATGAATGTGTCTCTACACCCTGTCCCATCAAACACACCAAGGGCAGCTCCAGCATGGGGTTAGATACTGAATAAAGCTCTCTTTACACTGTCCTCAACAAATACTCCCAGGACAGGTACAGCATGGGGTTAGATACAGAGTAAAGCCCCCTCTACACTGTCCTCATCAAACACCCCCAGGGCAGATACAGCTCGGGTTTAGATACAGAGTAATGCTCTCTCTACACTGTCCGCATCAAACACTCCCAGGACAAGTATAACGTGGAATTAGATACAGAGTAATGCTCCCTCTACACTGTCCCCATCAAAAACTCCCAGGGCAGGTACAGCACGGGGTTAGATACAGAGTAAAGCTCCCTCTACACTGTCCTCATCAAACACTCCCGGGACAGGTACAGCATAGGGTTAGATACAGAGTCATGCTCCCTCTACAGTATCCCCATCAAACACTCCCAGGGTAGGTATTATATCTTTAATGGGATATGGGCATCACTGGCAAAGCTAGCATCTATTACCTATCTCTAACTGCCATTAAGAGTGAAGCATGTTGGTATGGGTCCGGAGTCACATGCAGGCCATACCAGGTAAGGATGGCAGATTTCAGTGAACTAGTGACTTTTAGTGAACCAGATGGATTTTTTATGACAATCAATGGTAGTTGGCATTGTCACAATCACTGGTGCTAGCTTTGTATTCCAGATTTATCCAATGGAATTTAAATTCCACCAGCTGTCCTGGTGGGATTTGAACCCATTTCTGCAGAGCATTAGTCTCAGCCTCTGGATCGCTGGTCAAATGACAATACTACTGTGGCACCATCTCCCCAGCATGAGTTAGATGCAGAGTAAAGTTCATGGAAGTTAGTAAGATAGAGTACACAGTCCCATCAAACCCTCCCACCAGGACAGTGATAGATACAGCACGGGGTTAGATACAGAGTAAATCTCTACACTCTGACTGAACACTCAAACAGCAGATGCAGCATAGGTTAGAGACAGAGTAAAGTTTCCTCCACGTTGTATCCCTCATTCCCAACCACAGAAAAAACATCCCAACTGCATTAGCGCAACATTTTCCTTTTCCCACTTCAGCCTTATGACTTTCAATAGAGTCACAATGTCATTTAATATAAGATCAAGGGCTATATTGTACCTGATGTTATGCCTTGTGGTAAAATGTTTAACACTGTCCAACTTTCAATTAAACACCAACCACTCTTTATATCCTTAATACAGAAGAGACTTTTCATCCACAGGTCTAGCTGATTTCAAGAACAGTGCTCAGAAATGAAAAGTGACGGAAGCACAATTGGACCTAAATTCATTAGCACCCCAAACGCAGTCCGATCCCAGCCACACTCCAGAATGGAGAGGCCCAAAGACAGTCTTAAATTCATCCTCACATGCCTTGATCATAATCCAGGTGATCAGTGGGCACCTATCAGGTGGTCCAGGTGCCTCCCAGGCAGAACAAAAATCCAAAGTTAAGCTTGCTCTATGTTGTTCTATGGAGTTGGGAAGAGGGCTAAGATTCGCAATTCTGAGAATTTGAGTTCAAATCCCACAACAACTTCTAGAACATGAATTCATTTTTACGAAATTCAGATCTAACAGTTGGCATCAGTAAATCATAAATGATAATATGGCATCATAAATGACCATGACCATGAGACTGTCAAATTGACATCCTAATCCAACTGGTTTCCCAATGTTCTTTAGAGAAGAAATCTGTCATCAACACCCAGTCTGGCCTATCTGTCTGGTCCATTCCAAACTCTGCTCCCTGTAACCCAACTTGTATCAAAACCCATTCACCCATCACTCCCTGTGTTCATTGACCTACATTAGCCTCTAGTCAATGCATCAATTTAATTGCTCCATGGCTAAGCTCCTTCCCTTTCTCTGTAAGCTCCTCTAGCCCTGCAACCCTCTGAGATCTCTGCACTGCTCCAACTCTGAGAACCAGATTTTTGCTACGATGGAAGGACTCACCAAAAATCACGGAAATTGTTGGAAGGACTAAATCCCGCCAACGAACACGGTTTGTTCTATTCCATTTCTGAGGGGGCAGGTTTGGAGGCTTGTTGAGTTTCATGCATGCGTGATATGGATTTTAGTAAGGCGTTTGATAAGGTTCACCATGGTAGGCTTCTGCAGAAAATGCAGATGTATGGGATTGGGGGTGATCTAGGAAATTGGATCAGGAATTGGCTAGCGGATAGGAAACAGAGGGTGGTGGTTGATAGTAAATATTCATCATGGAGTGCGGTTACAAGTGGTGTACCTCAGGGATCTGTTTTGGGGCCACTGCTGTTTGTAATATTTATTAATGATCTGGATGAGGGTATAGTTGGGTGGATTAGCAAATTTGCTGATGACACCAAAGTCGGTGGTGTGGTAGACAGTGAGGAAGGGTGTCGTAGTTTGCAGGAAGACTTAGACAGGTTGCAAAGTTGGGCCGAGAGGTGGCGGATGGAGTTTAATGCGGAGAAGTGTGAGGTAATTCACTTTGGTAGGAATAACAGATGTGTTGAGTATAGGGCTAACGGGAGGACTTTGAATAGTGTGGAGGAGCAGAGGGATCTAGGTGTATGTGTGCATAGATCCCTGAAAGTTGGGAATCAAGTAGATAAGGTTGTTAAGAAGGCATATGGTGTCTTGGCGTTTATTGGTAGGGGGATTGAATTTAGGAGTCGTAGCGTTATGTTGCAACTGTACACAACTCTGGTGCGGCCGCACTTGGAGTACTGTGTGCAGTTCTGGTCCCCACATTACAGGAAGGATGTGGAGGCTTTGGAGAGGGTGCAGAGGAGGTTTACCAGGATGTTGCCTGGTATGGAGGGGAGATCCTATGAGGAGAGGCTGAGGGATTTGGGATTGTTTTCGCTGGAAAGGCGGCGGCTAAGAGGGGATCTTATTGAAACATATAAGATGATTAGAGGTTTAGATAGGGTGGATAGTGATAGCCTTTTTCCTCTGATGGAGAAATCCAGCACGAGGGGGCATGGCTTTAAATTGAGGGGGGGTAGTTATAGAACCGATGTCAGGGGTAGGTTCTTTACCCAGAGGGTGGTGAGGGATTGGAATGCCCTGCCAGCATCAGTTGTAAATGCGCCTAGTTTGGGGGCGTTTAAGAGATCCGTAGATAGGTTCATGGACGAAAAGAAATTGGTTTAGGTTGGAGGGTCACAGTTTTTTTTTAACTGGTCGGTGCAACATCGTGGGCCGAAGGGCCTGTTCTGCGCTGTAATGTTCTATGTTCTATGTTCTATGATTTGCAGAAGCAGATCGGTAGCTGCCTCCATTGATTTCTGAGTTTTACATTCTGGCTGTATGGATCCCATAGTGTGCAGAGATCTGTTTTTTTGTGTGTATTTATTTTAGATAACCAGGGCCGAATGCCCGTATTCGGCCTCTGATATTCGGGTAAGCGTTCTCCAAGGCGGCCTTCGCGACACACGACGGCGCAGAGTCGCTGAGCAGAAACTGATAGCCAAGTTCCGCACACACAAGGACGGCCTCAACCGGGATATTGGGTTCATGTCCCACTATTTGTAACTCCCACAGAGTTTCACTGGCTGTCTTGTCTGGAGACAATACACATCTTTTTAGCCTGTCTTGATGCTCTCTCCACTCATGCTGTTTTGTTTCTTAAAGACTTGATTAGTTGTAAGTATTCGCATTCCAACCATTATTCATGTAAATTGAGTTTGTGTCTTTATATGCTCTGTTTCTGAACAGAATTCCCACTCACCTGAAGAAGGGGCTTGCGGCTCCGAAAGCTTGTGTGGCTTTTGCTACCAAATAAACCTGTTGGACTTTAACCTGGTGTTGTTAAACTTCTTACTGTGTTTACCCCAGTCCAACGCCGGCATCTCCACATCATGACTATCATAGATGTTGGGCATGGTACCCTCTCACATAGACAATGGCCATGATACTGTCTCATATAGACAATGGGCATGGTACCCTTCATGTGGATACACATGCACAACCTCGCAGAAACTGCAGGCCACAATACTCAAGTTTAAATGGTGCTAATTATGTCTCTGAAGTTAATAAATGTCTGACTACTTCTGATGATTCGCAACTGCTGCGTCTCCTAATTGACAATGAGCATGGTACCCTATCACACAGAGACAATAGAAGCCAGTCCAAGTGAGCAGCCGGAGAGAGAGCTGAAATTCAGGAACAAGGGGCAGCAGCGTGAGCAGCAGGAAGGTGATGGAGGAGAGGGAGGACAACCAGGTTCTACCCTGCGGAGAGGGTGCACCGACTGAGGTCATCAAACCTCAACATAATGGAAAACAGTGCTGGACAAGACTCAGATTGAACCATGATGTTATGACAGATATTTAGTGCAAAAGCATCTGGAGCTATAATCCATAATCTCTCCCCATGCTCTGCCACTGACTGAGAAGCTAACCATCACCCTCAACTTCTATGCCTCATGTTCTATCCAGAGCTCAGCAGGAGACCTGGCTATTATTTCCCAGCCAGAAAAACACAGATACATTAACATTCGAATGTACGGACAATGAATTAGGAGCAGGAGAAGACCATTCAGCCTCACAAACCTGCTTCGTCATTCAACTATATAATGGTTGATCTGATTGTGGCCTCAATTCCATATTCTGCTTACTTCCAATGATCTTTGTCCTCCTTGTTAGTCAAGAATTTATCTCCCTCTGTATTAATATTCAATGTCCCTGCCTCAAACGTGCTCTGCAATGCTGGGGGAGTATGTGTGAGAGTTCCGAAGACTCTCAACTCTGAGAGAAAGAAATTCTCCTCAACTCCATCTTAAATATAAGATCCCTTTTTTAAACTGTGTTCCCTACTTCTAATCTCTCCCACAGGGGAAACATCTTTTCAGTATCCACCCTGTCAAGATCCCTCAGGATCTTTTATGTTCCAATAAGATCACCTCTCATTCTTCTAAACTCCAGCGGATACAGGCCCAACCAGTCCAACCTTTCATTGTAACTCCCCCATGCCAGGCATCAGTTGAGTGAACCTTCTCTGAACATCTTCTAATGCATTTATATCCTTTCTTAAATAAGGAAACCAAAACTGTACACAGTACTCTGGATGTGATCTCACCAACACCCGATGCAATTGTAGCAAAACATCCCTACTTTTATACTCCATTCCCCTTGCAATAAATGACAGGAAGTGACTAATTCCTGTTCATTTGGAGCAGTACATTCACTTCGCCATGAAATTTAAGTCTCAGACGCAGAGAGCCACCGCCTTTGCCCAAATTGCAGGCTTCCCTTTAGTGCAGGGCATTATTGACCAAACTCATGTTGCGATAAAGGCCCCAACTCACCAGACAAACACCCTTGTGAACCTCAAAGTTCCTGGGCAGTTGCAGCGGCCCTCTCATGCCAAGGAACTCCCAATTCCCAGCAGATCCTGGGATGGCTCCTAGGGGACAAGGGCTCCCTTAAGAGCTCAGCTAATTACCCTTTTTCACAACCCACATTCCAAGGCAGAGCGTAACCACAATAGTAGCCATGTCGTCCCCAGAGTACCATTGAATAGGCCATTGTGATTTTAAAGATGAGATTCACTTGCCTTGATTTCTCAGCTCTCCAATGTGCCCAACAAGGGTTTGAAGAAATAGTTACAGAAATAGAAAATGCTGGAAAATCTCAGCAGATTTCTCAGCATCTGTGGAGAGAGAACAGAGCCAACATTTCAAGTCTGGATGCATGCCTTCTCATGCCATTGCCCCATTGTACTCAATGAGATGAACGCATGACCTCCATTGTTCCCATCATGTGTCAAGGCAATCTCAACATCTCTTTTATCACCCTCTGCTGGAGATTCATTGTCACCAACAACTCTGTCACAGAAATCATAGAAACCCTACAGTACAGAAAGAAGCCATTCGGCCCATCGAGTCTGCACCGACCACAATCCCACCTAGGCCCTATCCCCATATCCCTACATATTTACCCACCAATCCCTCTAACCTATGCATCTCAGGACACTAAGGGCAATTTTTAGCATGGCCAATCAACCTAACCCGCACATCTTTGGACTGTGGGAGGAAACCGGAGCACCCGGAGGAAACCCATACAGACACGAGGAGAATGTGCAAACTCCACACAGACAGTGACCCAAGCCGGGAATTGAACCCAGGTCCCTGGCGCTGTGAAGCAGCAGTGCTAACCACTGTGCTACCGTGTCACCTCGGCAACCTCCATAGCCACCTGCTCCACCGAGTGGCTGGGCCTCAGGTAGGCTCCCCCCGCCCACCAACCCCCCCCCCCCCCCCCCTCCCCCTCCCCCTCCCCCTCCCTCAGTCCAGGCCATCTCTTTGGCGTTCTTTGTCCTTTGTTCTGTAACTATAACGTGAATTTATGTTACCCTCATATATAGCACATGAAGAGCTATTGCTTTTTAATGTGCCCGTCCGTACATCATACTGCCGAATCACATCTGTTTTGTTCACAGTTGAGCCCATGATGGACCATCCATTCTAGGATCAGTTAACAGCTGGGACAACATTTACAGCTTTAACATTCACCTGACGACTCAATAACATCTGCATTCAGGGAGTAACACTCAGAGCGACAACTTGAAGAGTGTCTTTATATAAACGCACAAGTTGACTGACCCGCCCCAGGCCTGCTTTCAACCCCTCACCATTTCTGGGCTTGCCTCTCCCCAACCAAAAATCAGACCGCGGGCAGCCATTTTAAAGGTTGGGGTCGCAGAGTTGGGAATTGTCCCGTCTCTGTGCAACCGACCTGAGGGTGAAAATCTGGGCCTGAATTCTCCCAGACTCCTGCTCAGTTGGTCTCCTTTTGAGAGAAAGGAAACAGGAGCACTGGAGTAGGTGAAAAAAAAAGATTTACAAAGATGATACCAAAACGGAGATGTTTTGATGATCAGCAAGCAAAATTAAACAGGCTGGGGTTCTTTTTGATGGAAAGGAGAAGGCTGAGGGGTGATCTGATAGAGGCCCTTAAAATTATGAATTCAATGGAGTCAAAATAAAGAAGATATTCCCGCCTGTGTGAATGCTGAAAACTGGTCAGTGCAGACTTGATGGGCCAAATGGCCTCATTCTGCACTATAGGGATTCTATGATTCTAAGGTTCATCAATATAAGATAGCCACTAATAAATTCAAAAAGGAATTCCAGAGAAACTTCACGTGTGGCGAGAATGCGGAACTCACAACCTCAAGGGGCAATTGAAGTGGATAGCATAGATACATTTAAGGGAAAATTAGATAAACACATGAGGGAGAAAGGAATAAAAGGATCTGATAATGAGGTGAAATGAAGAAGGGTGGAAGGAGGCTGCAGTGAAGCATAAACACTGGCAGCGACTAGTTGGGCTGAATGGCCTACCTTGGTGCTGTATGTTTTATGTAAGTGCTTCATTGCCTTATTGTAATGCAAGGGTTGCCCTTGGCTCAGCAGACAGGGAAGGAGAGGGACACAAGGCCACAAAAAAAAGCAAACTCTGTTTACTTAAGAACCTGTCCCCTCTTTGCTGTTGGTGAATTGATAAAACCCACAGCAGCCGTGAGCAAAGGGCTTAGACTGGCCTGCTCCTCGGGAGGTTAATATCAGTCATTAGGAGCTGGATTGTGATAGGAGGCAGATTACAAGGAACAGGGTGGGGCAGACAATGTGCTTCTCCTCAGGGGGTGGGAGTGGGAGGGTGGGGAAACCCCTCACCCAATCAGTTGAAAAGGGAGATGAGGCCTCACTGCTTTAACCCTTTAAGTGCCTCTTGACAGGCTTCATTTTAGCAACTGAGGTGGTTCCATTCACATTGAGGGACTGAATATCACCAGATATTGGTGGAATGTGGGATTGCCTGCCATACAATATCATGGCAAATAACAAGGAGAATTTGTAAGTGTTTAAAAAAGACATTTAATTTATCCTCCCACTCCCATCTCCTGGATCTCTGCCCTTGTTGCCCAAAAACTGGGGTACAATCAAACAGCATCATTCCACCCCCCAAATCTGGTACCTTTCCCAGGCCACAATTCTTCATGCTTGCACTGAGCATCGGACAGTGTAATGCTATTCAACCTGGGGGAGAATCACAGAGAGCCTGATTCTACCCTGATATGGTGGTTATATACAAACACTGTCTAGTAGGAAGCAATCACCACGGATCACCAATTCACACTGCCCCGGTCCAAGAACAGACAAGGTACCAGGGATCAAACCTCTCTTCATCAGTTTGGTTCAACAAGTTGCTGGGTACAGCGTTTTCCAACAAAACAATCAGCTAACAAAACCTTCTGTCGCATTTCTTTAAGATATTCAGCAGATATTAAGCAGAAACGACGACATTATTAACATTCACCCCTTTACACAATAGCTTTAATATAGGAAAAGAAGAGAGGAAGATAGCAAGACGGACCAAGAAAAAAAGAGGACAGAGATACGGAGGAGGGGGGGTGGGGGGGGGGGGGCGTGGAAGGGAGAGAGAGAGAGGAGCAGTGAGAGAACAGGACAGGGACGGAAAAAGAGAGAGGCAGAGAGACAATCAGAGGAACAGAGAGGGAATGAGAGACAGAGATGGACAGAGATGGAGAGGCGGACAAAGTCAGAAAGCAAGGGACAAAGAGACAGAAAGACCGATCAGAGTGAGAGCCTGACAGAGTGTGTGGGGAGCGACAAAGAGAGACTAGAGAGAAAAAGAGACAGAAAGCTAGACAGAAAGGGAGAGACAGAGAGAGGGACAAAGAGAGACAGAAAGGAAGAGAGAGTGAGACAGAAAGAGAGAGAAAAACAAAGAGTTCAGATGGTCAATTGCAGAGGGGTGATGGAGGCAGAGAGGGTCAAAGAAAGACAGACAGAGACAGGGTCAGAGGGAGCGAAAGAGAGACAGAGGGAGAACCAAAGGTTGAGGGCGACAGAGACAAACAGGGTCAGAGACAGAGTGAGAGAGGCACAAAGATAGAGAGAAAGAGAGAAGGTGAAAGAAACAGAAAAAGAGATAGACATAGACCAAGGAGGAGAGAGACAGACACAGAGATGGAAAGTAATGGAGAGAGAACAGTAGAGAGAGAGGAACGAAGGGGGAAAAGATAAATAATTTTGCTTTCTTTTCTAAGACAGTGAATTGTTCATTATCACGATGCCAAAAATTAGTAAATCGTGACGAAAATTCTAACAACAGCGAGGTGAAAAACTCCTTCAGGAAAACACTGGGCTACAAATCACAAGAGACTTGGGTGAAGACAAAGAAAAAATGATAGGAGAGTCAGAGGAATGAAGGTGTAATAAAGCAGCAAGGGAGTTCATAAAGGAAAGAAAATGAAAAGGAGTTGGAAGAAAGTCAATAGGATTTCAAGATGTTACAACAATATTGTTGAGAAAGCAGGATGTGTTTACAGGAACTTGGCTGATAGAAAGCTTGTTGTCAGCCTTCTCTGCACAATAAATCTTGTAGAATATAAAAGGTAGCTTTCAGAAGTGTACTTTAGATTAGACAATGAGAAAGGGAAAGTGGATGGAGGGAGAATAAGAGAGGCAGGGAAAGGGGAATAGAAGGATGGAAAGAGACAGAGACTGAGAGAGAAAGACTGAGTGACCAGTGAAAGACAGATAAGGAAAGAGACAGAGAGATGCAGAGAAAGGGAGAACAAGGAAACTGGGCAGAGTGGAGGAGCTGTGAAAACAAAACTGCTGGTTCCACTTCCCCTGAGAACAATTTCCTCTGAAAATAAGGAAAATGTTGATAATTTAACCTGAGGTAGAAATGTAAAATAAAAAGAGGAGTGAGCAAAGGTGAAAGAGAGAAACGGAGAAACAGAGGGTAAGAGGGTGGGAGAGGGGGAGACTGAGAAAGAAGGTGAGAGTGGATGGGACAGGGTGAGAGAGGCTGAGAGTGGGTGAGACTGAAAGTGGCTGAGAGGATATGAGTGAAAGAGGGTGAGAATATGAGAGGGTGAGAGAGGCTGAGAGAGGGTGAGGGAGGGTGAGACTGAGAGAGGCTGAGAGGGCATGAGTGAGAGAGGGCAAGATTGAGAGAGGGTGGGAGTGTGGGAGGGAGAGAGGGTGTGAGTGAGAGAGGGTGAGAGTGTGAGAGGGTGAGAGAGGGTATGAGTGTGGAAGAGGGTGAGAGTGTGAGGGAATGTGAGAGGGTGAGAAAATGAGGGAGAGAGAGAGAGTGAGAGAGGGTGAGAGAGAATGAGAGAGGGTGAGAGAGAGAGGGTGAGAGAGAGTGAGAGAGAGTAAGAGAGAGTGAGAGAGGGTGAGAGAGAATGAGAGAGGGTGAGAGAGAGAGAGGGTGAGAGAGAGTGAGAGAGAGTAAGAGAGAGTGAGAGAGAGTAAGAGAGAGTGAGAGAGGGTGAGAGAGGGTGAGAGAGGGTGAGAGAGGGTGAGAGAGGGTGAGAGAGGGTGAGGGAAGGTGAGAGAGTAAGAGAGGATGAGAGAGGGTGAGAGTGTGAGGGAGTGTGAGAGACTGTGAGAATGTGAGTGTGAGAAAGGGTGAGAGAGTGTGAGAGAACTCCCATTCAGTGTCCCAATTGAGTGACTGTACTCTGGGAAAGACAGCATCAAAAATGACTCATTTCCTGGTGTCCATCAGGGGTCATTGTGAGATAAACATTAGTGGGAAGCTGGCTTGTTGAGGACTCCTGTCCTCACCCCGGTGTGCTGAGGCCAGTTGGACCACCCACTCCCTCCAAGTTGAGAAATAAAGATTTGCATTTATAAGTTGCTATTCACAATCTCAGGACGCCCCAATGTACTTATAGCTTTTGAACTGTAGCTGCAGTCGACAATCTGTGCACAGCAAGATCCCACAAACACAAACAGCAATGTAATCATGACCAAATAATCTGTGTTTAGGTGTTAACTGAGATATGAATATTGGCTCAGGATACCCTGTTCTTCTCGGGAATACTGCTGTTGGTCTTACCTGGCCCGAGACAAACCTCAGCATCTCACTAAATCTCACTAAAAGATGGCACTTCTGACTGCGCAGGAATAAAAGCAGAAGTGGAACTGGATTACCCAGGGTTTGAGAGCTGGATTGGCCCACAAAGTCTAAACATGAAACATACATTGGCTGCTAAATGTGTTCACTGTTGTTGAACCTGTACAATATCTGCAGGGTGTACTTGCAGGTTATAAGTGTGCTGTCACTAGAAATCCTGCGTAACAGTGAGTGAGCAGATGCTGAAAATCTGAAATAAAGACTGAAAATGCTGGGAAAACTCAGCAGGTCTGGCAGTGTCTGTGGAGAGAGAAACAAAGTTAGAGCATTTCAGGCCGATGAATTTTCATCAGCACTCTGATGAATCCCTAACCTGTTCTGATGAAAGATTGTCAACTTGAAACGTGAACCCTCTGTCTTTCTCTCTCTCCACTGACGCTGCTGGACCTGCTGAGTATTTCCAGCATTTTCAGTCTTTATTTCAGATTTTCAGCATCTGCGGCGTTTTGCCCTTGTACAATTTGAGATTAATTCCCCAAACTTCACTTCTGTCCAGAAAATTATTTTTTCTTGTTGTAATTCAGGGCTCACTATAGCAGTCCTCCCCCCCCCCCCCCCCCCCCCATTCACTTTTTCATCCTAAGACCTTATTAACACTTTTTTATAGTTTACTTCTCAGATTTGGGCTATTGACGGGTTCCACATGGTTTTACAAGTGAAACTGGTGGAAACATAGGTTCAATAAGTGACATTCTACTGTTTATTTGACTGTTTTTAGAAAGAAACCCTTCAGAATCTGGCTGTGTGTGTTTTCCTCTCACATTTGCTCTCTGACTGTGTCGCTTTCTTTTCCTTCTGTCTTCCTGAAATAAAGTGCTTGCATTTAGCACGTTCCATGTCTTCACAGAATCCCTACAGTGCAGAAGAGGCCATTCAGTCCATTGAGGCTGCACCAACTCTCTGACAGAGTATCTACCCCAGGCCCTCTCCCCCGCCTTATCCCTGTAACCCCACACATTTACTAATCCCCCTAGCCTACACGTCTTGGGACACTAGGGGGCAATTTAGCATGGCCAATCCACCTAACCACCACATCTTTGGTCTGTGGGAGGAAACCGGAGCACCCGGAGGAAACCCATGCAGACATGGGGAGAATATGCAAACTTCACACCAACAGTCACCGAAGGTTGGAATTGAACCCTGGAGCTGTGAGGTAGCAGTGCTGCCCCCAAAACACCCCAAAGCAGTTTGCAGCCAACTAATTACTTTATCAAATGTCACCTGCATAATGGAGGTGAACGCAACAGCTGATCTGAGCACAGCAATGTCACACCAACAGCAAATGAGTTGAAAAAATACCGGAACGAGGATAATTTGCAGGGATATGGGGCAAGAGTGGGGAGAGTGGGACTAATAGGAATTCTCCTGATAAGAGCTGATGCAGAATTGATGGGCCGAGTGGCCTTCTTCTGTGCTGTATGATTCTATGATCAGTTGATGTGTTTTTGCTGGTGTTGATTAGGAGAACTCCCCTGTTCAATTCCAGAATGTGTTGAGTCCATTAGCACCAGTGGATAGGGTCTTGGATTAACATCTCTCCAAAAGGTGGCACCTCTGGCAGTGCTGCACTCTCACACAACTGCACGGGGAGTGTCAAATTCATACACAACAACATCCCAACCTACATAACAGGATTACTCGGAACAGGAGGAGCATTCAATTCAATGAGATCACGGTTGATCTGAGCCTCAAATTGACTTTTGCCTTTGCTCCATGTCCCTAATACCCTTAACCAACAAAAGTTTACCAATGTGAGTCTTGAGAGCTCCAATTGAATATCGTCATCCTCACTGCCATTCCCACCCCCAACCCCGCCCTCACCCCCCCATCCCCACCCGCACCCCCATCTCCACCCTCACTGCCATCCCCACCCTACCCCTATTCTCCACCTTCATTCCCCCATCCTCACCCCCATTCCCCCCCTCACTCCCCCTTCACCAGCCACAGTTTTGTTTTGGAAGGAGAGATTTCCACGGTCCCTGGTGTGAAAATGAGCTTCCTGGTCTCACAGCTGAAGAGCCGAGCTCCAATTTTAAGATCACATTCTCTCTTGTTCTTGAGTTTTCCCCCACCCCTTGGTGATATTGGAACCCGGGCTGGAGGGACGGGGAGTTTGGGGAGAATTGCCACGAATCCTGCCGCGATGCCTCTGTGGTTGAATATTCTAGTTGTGGGAATGGTTACCTTGCCCGGGGGGGATGGGGGGGGGGGGTGGAGGGCGTGATGGTGGGAGAGATAATTAGTAACATACACAAAAAAAACAGGGGGGAAAATGCAAAGAGTCGGTGCAGACGGTGCTGGAAAGAGTCGTGTTTAACTTAGTGTAAAAGGGGCCAATTGGCGTGAAACTGCCGAGCACATATTTCATAGTGAGATGCATGGAGAATTAGTGATTGTCTGGGAGGCAGATGGGGGCATGTGTGTTTTGGGACAGCTGAAATATTTCACTGGGAGATATATATATATCCATACACATGTGTGTGTGTGTTGTATACTGAGTGGAGTGGGGGGGGGGGGGGGGATTTGTCTGGCCGCAGACAAGAGTGTGTGTTTGGATTCAATAAGTATGCAGAGTGTGTAGCACCGGCGATGTCGTCTGACCCACCAGTGGATTTGTCCCCAGTCTTCTGGGCGTGGGAAAAAGTCTGGATTTCTATTCACAGCCGCACCATTCGCTAAACTGAAGCAGGCAGCAACACAGCTTTTCTTATTCCATTGACTTCACCTTCCTGCCACCCTTTCACTGCTTTCTAAAATACAGCTCATTATCGTTAGCAGCCTGGACCAAATACCAGCCTCTCCGTCTCCCTGCTGCCGAGGAACCTGATTACTAATCAATCTACTCACCACCCCCGTTTTTTAACACACCCCGCCCCCCCCCCTCCCCTTCCCACCCGAAAAATGAATTCATTAGCCACAGGACGAAGAAACCATGAACTTCGGAACATACCTCGACATATCATTCCAACGACAAAGAGCCCAAAGTGGAAACACAACATAGAAATAAGGGTCAACCTTGTCTTTGAAAATATGACAATGCAATCAGTGCCTGCTAGTGGGACCCACAAGACAATAAGGATTTGTCAAATCGAGTAAAACTGAACCAATTATTAATGTCAGCTCATTAACACCACCAGTAATCCAGCAGCTGGGTTTATTAACTCCACAATATTAGCTCCATCTTTAAAAGAAAGTTAATCTTTAGTCTCGCACCAGGCACGGGATATTAAAAAGCAAAAAAAAATCCAAGAAGATTAAGACAACATCTGTCAGTAAATACACCAGAAATTTAGGAATTTTGCTGAGGAGTCGGGGGTTTTTGCCTGGCAACTGCAGAACCGGCATGGTGGCACAGCGTTTTGGCACTGCTGCCTCACAGCGCCAGGGACCCGGGTTTGATTCCCGGCTTGGGTCACTGTCTGTGTGGAGTTTGCACATTCTTCCCGTGTCTGTGTGGGTTTCCTCCGGGTGCTCTGATTTCCTCCCACAGTCTGAAAGATGCACTGGTTGGGTGCATTGGCCATGCTAAATTCTCCCTCAGTGTCCCCAAACAGGTGCCGGAGTGTGGCAATGAGGGGATTTTCACTGTAACTTCATTGCAGTGTTAATGTAAGCCGACTTGTGACTAATAAATAAACTTTAAGCTTAAAACAGAGCCAGCGAGAAACCCAGGCTGTCCATTTTCTTGAAGGCCCACCAAATCACATGCCAATTTGACAGTGGCAAGGCTTTCCCTGGAACCAGGTGGGAGTCTTGCCTGGTGAGAGCTGCTGACCAGAGTCTGCTGGCTCTTGCACTCATTCATGCAACCAGAACAACACCCCCCTCCCAGAATGCCAGCAGTGCACAGCAACCCGGGATAAATATAAGTGATGTGTAGGGTGACTCTCCCCTTCTTGGGCCTGAATTCTCCAATCTCATCCGTGAATGGGATTCTCCGGTCCCACTGCTTTGAATAGAGATTTGGCTGAGCGCCAAATTTTCCGTTCTCGCTGGCAGCAGTGGTGGGGCGTACAACATCGGGGAATTCCTGCCTTGATGTCCATTCCCTCAATCCGGCACTGTGTAGCTTTTATCAAGGGACCTCTGTTTGGAGGTGATGAGTTGCCCACAGGGCAGGAGCTGTTGTGAATCCCACATGCCAGAAACTGTGTTAATCCCAATGATGGTGGGATGAGGCCCATAAGGGGTCTTTAATTGACCAGTTAAGGGCCTCAATTGGAGGTGGGTCAGGAAGGTCGGCCATGGGCCTTCTCACCCAGAACTTAGAATCATAGTCATAGAATATGAAAGCACAGAAAGAAGACCTTCGACCCATCATGTCTGTGCCAGCCACCTATCTATTCTAATCCCATTTTCCAACACTTGGTCTGTAGCCTTGTATGCTATCTAAATTCCTCTTAAATGTTGTGAGGGTTCCCACTTCTACCATCCTTTTAGGGCGGCATGGTGGCACAGTGGTTAGCACTACAGCACCAGGGACCCAGGTACGATTCTGGCCACGGGTGACTGTGTGGAGTTTGCACATTCTCCCTATGTCTGCATGGGGTTCCTCCGGGTGCTCCGGTTTCCTCCCACAGTCCAAAGATGTGCAGGTTAGGTTGATTGGCGCTAAATTGCCCCTTAGTGTCCTGGGGATTAGCAGGGTAAATACATGGGGTTACGGAGATGGGGCCTGGATGGGATTGTTGTTGGTGCAGGCACGATGGACTAAATGGCCTCTTTCTGCACTGTAATGATTCTATGTTTCTATGATTCTTTCAGGCAGAGTTCCAGATTTCCACCACCCTCTGGGTGAAAAAGGTTTTCCTTAAATCTCCACTAAATCTCCTGCATGTACCTTAAATCTGTGCCCTTTGGTTATTGATACCTCTACCAAGGGAAAAGTTTCTTCCTATCTATCCTTTCATGTCCCTCTTAGTTTTGTACACTTAATGTGGTCCTTCCTCAGCCTTCTCTGCTCCAAGGGAAAACAACCTTAGCCTAACCAGCCTCTCTTCATAGCTGAAACGCTCCAGCGAGGCATCATCTTGGTGCATCTCCTCTGCACCCTTTCCAGTGCAATCACAACCTCCCTACAATGTAGCGACCAGAACTGCACAAAATACTCTAGCTGTGGCCTAATCAGCATTTTATACAGCTCCATCATAACCTCCCAGCTCTTGTAATCTGTGCCTCGGCTAATAAAGGCTATTATCTCATATGCCATCTTAACCACCTTATCTACCTGTCTTGCTGCCATCAGGGATATTTAGACAAAGGCTGGGCGAAAATTGAAGGCAGCTGGGTTCTGGTACATTGCCATCCTGCCCAATTAAATGCCCCTCTGCCTTCAAGCACAAAATTCTACCCATGGTTCTTAAGGTAGAATTACCCTATGATTCCCTGCTGCCAGTTTCTGCTGCTTCTAAATCTGTTAACGAGAAAACGTATTTTTAAATTTTCAACTCATTGAGAATCGAACATTACTTGCTAGACAAAAGTGCATTAACTTCTGTTGTTGAACAGAGAACATCATTTCACTGTTATGCTAACAGAGGCCCATTCAGAATAAATAATCCTTCAATTAAATAGCAGTAAGTGTTCATCTTCTTATATTATTCACAATAAGTTTCAGGCTATTTTTAAATCTTAATTGGCATCTCATCCACCTTAAAAATCCACCACCGGCAGCTGTGTGCCTTTTGCAAGGTGCACTGCAGCAACTCGCCAAGGTTCCTTTGACTGCATCTTCCAGATCACTGACCTTTACCACTTAGAATGACAAGGGCAGTAGGCTTATAGGAACATAATCACCTGCAAGTTTCTCTCCAAGTCACGGACCATCCTTACTTGGAAATATTTTGCCATTCAGTCACTGCCTAAGGGTCACTACCTCATAGCAGTTGGGGTGTAGTTTCACCACATGAACTGCAGCAATTCAAGAAGATGGTTTATCATCACCTACTCAAGGGCAATTAGAGATGGACAATAAATGCTGGCCTTGTCAACAATGCTCACATCCCATGAATTAATATATATTTTTAATCCCAATAAAATGTCAAGAATAAAAATGAACACATAATTGTAATAAAAACAGAAAATGCTGGAAAATCTCAGCAGCTCTGGCAGCATCTGTGGAGAGAGAATAGAGTAAGGAGTCTAACAACACCAGGTTAAAGTCCAACAGGTTTATTTGGTAGCAAACGCCACTAGCTTTCGGAGCGCTGCTCCTTCGTCAGATGGAGTGGAAATCTGCTCTCAAACCCCAGAGCAGCGCTTTGAAAGCCAGTGGCGTTTGCTACCAAATAAACCTGTTGGACTTTAACCTGGTGTTGTTAGACTCCTTACTATGTTTACCCCAGTCCAACGCCAGCATTTCCACATCGAGAGAGAATAGAGCCAACATTTCAAGCCAGGGTGACCCATCGTCAGAGCTTACATCGATGAAAAGAGAAATTGTTTCTCTCTTCACAGATGCTGCCAGACCTGCTGAGTTTATCTAGCATTTTCAGTTTTCTTATTTCAGATTTCCAGGATCCGGACGCAGTATTTTGCTTTTACAAAATTGTAACGTTGAATAAAAATGTACTTTTACAGAGCGTATTGGCAGACCTCCCCTGGCATTTCTGAGGTGGAGCCGCCAGTTAAATTGCTACACTGGAGAGTGAGAGAGCTGGCTGGGGGTTAGGGGTGTGGGTGCTGGGGGTGGTGGAGGATAACATGGCTGCTGAATGGATGTGTAACAAAATTTAGTGAGAGACATACTCCGAGGGGCGACCTGATCAAGATGCTTAAAATGTTAATAGGTTTCGATTGGGTAAAAATGGAGAAACTATTTCCTCAGTTTGGAGAAATTTAGAATGAGAGGGCATTATCCTCAATTTAAAGCCAAGCGATTCGGGAAGAAAATCATTTCACAGCAAAGAGTACGGGAAATTTGGAGATTTCTTTTACAATAGGCTGGATATAATGGGGGGGTCACTTGGAGCTCTCAAGGCTGAAATTGATGGATTTTTGTTGCGTATGGGAATCAAGGGATATGATATAGAGGCAGGAATATGAAGTTAAGGTGCAGATAAGCCATCAGCTAATTGAATGGCAGAGTAGATTCAAGGGGCCAGGGGAGGTGTGGGGGTAGGGGGGGGGTGCGGGGGCACGGTGGCACAGTGGTTAGCACTGCTGCCTCACAGCACCAGGGACCCAGGTTCAATTGCAGCCTTGGGTGTCTGTCTGTGTGGAGTAAACCGCTCCCCTCCACCCCCATATCTGCGCGGGTTTTCTCCGAGTGCTGCGGTTTCCTCCCACAGTCCAAAGATGTGCAGGTTATGTGGATTGACCATGCTAAATTGCTCCTTCGTGTCCCAAGATGTGTGGGTTAGGGGTAAAAATGTGGGGTTACGGGGATAGGGCCTGGGTAAAGTGCTCTGTTGGAGAGTTGCTACAGACTCGATGGGCCAATAGTCTTCTTCTGCTCTGTAGGGATTGTATGATTCTACTCCTGCCTGTATGTCAGCAGGTTATGTAGCTATGGAAGGCTTCAGAAGCAGTGAATGTTCCAGCAGTGGACCTGCGAAGAACAATCAAAAGAAACCCTCCCTTACCAGTGGCTCGGTGGCACTGAGGCTAATTATATCACCTCCATTACTATTAATATCCCATTGGATATTTAATTGTCAATTGCGGCTATGCTGGTAGCATTCTCATCTCTGAGTCAGAAGGTTTTCCCCATTCCAAAACTAGAGCCAGGCTAACAGTGCTGAGGGAACGCTGTGTCATTAACCTGCTGCTTTTTATATGAGACATTAAAACCAATGGTTCCATTGATCTGCTCTGTTGAGCGTTAATGATTCCATGGCAATATCTGAAAAAGAGCATGAAATTTCTCTTCAGTGTCCTGACCCAGTATCCCTCCCTCAACCAACATCACTAAAAAGAAATGAATTGGCCATTGCAGTTTGTGGGATGTTGCTGTGCGCAAAATGGCTACCACACTGGTCTTGCCTACACAAGACTTACTGCCTTTTGAAAGAACTAATTGTGTGTGAAGCAGTATGAGGTGGTCCTGATGTGTGACAAGGACCTGTACAAAATTTAGGATTCTAAATTTCTTCCATCTGAGGAACTCATTTCTCTGTAGCTACCCTATTGGAACCCTACGAACATTCTTTTCACTGCAGAGGACATGAGTTCCAGCTGTAGAATTATTAATATGGTGATGGGAGCTCAGTCTCTGAGTAAGTGCCAGTGACATGGAGTCTTGCCTGTCAGGAAATCACCCTGCAATGTTCCCTTGCGTCAAAAATCAGCAATATCTTGTGATCCACCCACCCCACCTGCCCCTCACTGTGTTTGCGTTGGTGCTATTGGAAGAACAAGTCCATTCTCGGGGAGTCTGCATCATCTCCAGTTTCCATCGTTGTACAAAGGTGTTGCTTCATTAATGGCCTCTCCGGCACCAACATCACAACATCAGCTCTTTGGAAACACTTCTCCAGCATATTTGTATAGTGTAGCTTTGTTACCATGACAACAGGTGCACTTGTAATGCAATTTAAACCAAAAGTCATGATGCCTCTCTGCAAGGAGTAGAAGCCTTGTCAGATAGTCAGTTTTTCTCTCAGCTCCAACTATTGACCTTTCGCTCTCCTTCACGACTCAGTCCTTTGCTCTCTCACTCACTCGTGCTCTCTCTCACACTCGCGCGCTCTCTCTCACACTCGCGTGCTCTCTCTCACACTTGTGCGCTCTCTCTCACACTCGTGCATTCTCTCTCACACTTGCGCTCTCTCTCACACTCGCGCGCTCCCTCACACTCGCGCTCTCTCTCACACTCGCGCGCTCTCTCTCACACTCGCGCGCTCTCTCTCACACTCGCGCGCTCTCTCACACTCGTACTCTCTCTCACACTTGTGCGCTCTCTCACACTCCGCTCCCTCTCACACTCGCACGCTCCCTCTCACACTTGCGCGCTCCCTCTCACACTTGCGCGCTCCCTCTCACAATCGCACACTCCTCTCACACTTGTGCACTCCCTCTCACACTCGTGTGCTCCCTCTCACGCTCGCGCGCTCCCTCTCACACTTGAGCGCTCCCTCTCACACTCGCGCGCTCCCTCTCACACTCGCGCGCTCCCTCTCACACTCGTGCGCTCCCTCTCACACTCGCGCTCCCTCTCACACTCGCGCTCCCTCTCACACTCGCATTCTCCCTCTCACACCCGCATGCTCTCTCACACTCGCGCGCTCTCTCACACTCGCTTGCTCTCTCACACTCGCGCGCTCTCTCACACTCGCGCGCTCTCTCACACTCGCGCGCTCTCTCTCACACTCGCGCACGCTCTCTCACATTCGCGCGCGCTCTCTCACACTCGTGCGCTCTCTCACACTCGCGTGCTCTCTCACACATGCGCGCTCTCTCATACTCGCGATCTCTCTCACACTCGCGCGTTCTCTCTCACACTCGCGCGCTCTCTCTCACACTCGCGTGCTCTCTCACACTCGCTCTTCCTCACACTCGCGCTCTCTCTTACACTCGCGCTCTCTCTCACACTCGCGCTCTCTCTCACACTCGTGCTCTCTCACACTCACTCACTTTATTAGTTCAGTGCTACTCTGGTCAATAAGGTGTGTAGAGGTGATGGCCTAGTTGTATTATTGCTAGACTATTAATCTGGAAACTCAACTAATGTCCTGGGGACTCAAGTTCGAATCCAGCTACGGCAGATGGTGGAATTTGAATTCAATTTTAAAAATCTGGAATGCCGATGACCATGAAACCATTGTCGATTGTCAGAAAAACCTATCTGGTTCACTAATGTCCTTTAAGGAAGGAAATCTGCCGTCATTGCCCAGTCTGACCTACATGTGGCTCACAGCAATGTGGTAGACTTTCAACTGTCCTCTGAACAAGGGCAACTAGGGATGGACAATAAATGCTGGCCAGCCAGCGACGCCCATGTCCAACGAATGAATAAAAAAAAAGGTGGTCTTATGGTGCAGTGGGTAGTGCCCCTGTCTTTGAACCTGAAGTTCTGGGATCAAATTCCATCCCAGGACTTGATGGCTATGGAAGTTCATAACATGGCCAAACAAGTTGAGTATCAACATGAAATCCTTCCAACGCATGCCAATGGCAGGTGATAAGAGTGGAAGAGATTCCCGCTCAGCTGTGTGATGGAAAGAACATTGGAGCACCCACCTACCTGGTATTAAGTTGATCTTTCTCTGCACCCTAGCTATGACTAGAGGAGGGGTGTTCTCCCCACTGTCCTGACAAATATTTATCCCTCAACCAACATCATTAAAAAGCAGATCAGTTGTTCATTATTGCCTTGGGAGGTGTGTCTCAGTTTAATGTCTCATCCTAAAGTAAAAATAAAAAGGTAAAGTTGTTATAGTCCCAGATGACCATTGGCTGCTTTCTCCTTTGAGGAAGAGAGCTCACTGGTGGTGCTTTAACCTGAAGATCACCACACCTCAGGCAAGGGGCAAGTTTGAGAAGGCGGGGCCTTCATGAATAACCTTAGTCTGAATGGGAATCGAACCTGTGTTGTTGGCATTGTTCTGCATCACTAAACTCAACTGACCCTCCGAAATACTACACAGTCAACAGGTTTGAAGTGTAGGCACTACGGAAATACATGTAAACACAGCAGTTAACTTGTTCACAGTAAGGTCCCTTGTTATACAATGAAATACTAAAGTGGTGTTAGCTAAGGGGTAATATTAACCAGGACACCAGCAGTAGCCACCTGTTCTTCAAATAAAACCATAGGATCTTTTGCCTCCACCGGGGAGGACACAGAAGGCCTCAGTTTAATTTCTCATTGGAAAGACACAACTCTGACAGTGCTGCACTCCTTCAATACTACACGGAAAATGTCAGCAACGAGCATGCGCTCAAGTGTTTGAAGTGCGTCTTGAACCCATAATTCAGAGAGAGAGAATGAGAGAGTGCTATCCACAGAGTGAAGCTCGTCCTCGACCCCCCTGTTTCTTGCCTCTATTAAATTGGGGATTCTGGGGTGGCAATGATGGCAAATCTGTCAACATTTGCCAGTTACCCCACTGAAGCTGACAATAACTTTGGGAGTCCACACATGCAGAATATTGCTGAAATCTGGAAGTTGCTGTAAGCGAGCCAGTCTCTGCTTCTTCAGAGTTTATTGATAGCCCCAACGAGTAAATTGTCAAAAGCTTCACTTCAACTTTACTGCAAAATCACAAGGTGTAACTGGGTTTTTAATAATCTACTAATTTCACAATTACTGCTAAACATCCTCAACGGCCCTGAAAAAATCATTTTATATTCGTGGGATGTTAAGTTTCCCCACTGTTTTTTTTAATAGTTTGCTTATGATCATGTAGCTTATATCTTTATCCAATCACAATAATTTATTTCACTATCTGAAAACTTAAACGAAAAGTGAAAATTCACCACTGCCAGTTTCCTGTCTATGAGAATACTCCAACATGATTGGCTATTTACCCTCCTTGCTGACATCACTACTGCTGGATACCTGGAGATCCACTTGATTTTTTATTGTTAATGGAACAAAAGCTTATTTATTAGTGTCACAAGTAGGCTTACATTAACACTGCAATGAAGTTACTGTGAAAATCCCCTAGTCACCTCACTCTGGTGCCTGTTTGGGTACACCACGGGAGAATTTAGCATGGCCAATGCACCTAACCAGCATGTCTTTGAGACAGTGGGAGGAAACCAGAGCACCCGGAGGAAACCCACGCAGACATGGGAGAATGTGCAAACTCCACACAGACAGTGACCCGAGCTGGGAATTGAACCCAGGTCCCTGGCGCTCTGAGGCAGCAGTGTTAACCACTGTGCCATCGAATATGGGTGTTACTGGAAAGACAAGCATTTATTGCCCATTCCCTTGGAAGGGGACAGTGAGCCACCTTCTTGAATCGCTGCAGTACGTATGGTATAAATGCTCCAATGGTGCTGCTGGAGGAGGGCTCCAGGATTTTGACCCAGCAGCAGGGAAGGAACGGCGATGTGGTTCCACATAGGGACGGTGTGTGGATCAGAGGGGAGTTTCGAGGCGGCAGTGTTGCCATACAGCTGCCGCCCTTGTCCTTCTAGGCTTCAGGACAGGGGAAATCCACAGCACGGGGATCCCTGGATCTGCGTGGGCAACTTTCTCTGAGGTCAGCAGTGAGCTCCACCTCGTCACCACTGACCTCAAAATCCAGCTCAATATCTGAAATACAGACAGAAGATGCTGGAGCTCAAAGTTATTTTCCTGACAGAGACACATCAGTCCGGCTAAAACATTAACCTTCCTTTACACTTTTAGGATCCTGACATACCTTCACATATTTACAGCATTTCCTCTTTTAATTTACAACTGAGTAAAGTTGTGGCATGATAGAGTTTGAATAACAAGCACAACGTTTCTACCTGACTGAAAGGGAGTTTTTAGTTCCAGACAGATTCAACTTGAACTGAATATGAAAGCATGCAAACTCTTTCTAGTGTCCACTTTAGGCCTGAATTGTTTTGTGGCCTGGATACATTCAATTAGCATATGAATAGCCCCAGCCTTTGAGCTAATCCTTTTACGCTTTCACACCTGTTTTGCAGCAGTCCTACAACTCTCTCACTGTGTCTATCGCTGTCTCTCACGCTCGCTGATTTATTTGCTCCTTTTCAAACCTCCAACTTTTCTCCTTTCTAATTTGCTTTTCACTTCCCTGAAAGAGCTGAGGATGAATTTAGGCTAAGATGTGATTACAAACAGATTAATACAGGGGTAAGAGAGGCCTGAACCCAGGAGCAGAACCAAACATGGGCCCACCCCTCCTCCCCGCTGACAGGGTCACAATGCTAAAACAGGTCCCCTTCCAAGGAAACGGTGCCAGTGGGGTCGCTGACAGGGCCGTAGGGCCAATATGGGGTCCAGCCAAGGACATGCTGCGAGACGGAACCTCCAGTAAAACAATAATGCTGAAAAATTGGATAGAACAACTTTATTATTGATATAACAGATTAACATTGCACGCATCAATATCTTCAGATACTTTACTACACTGGATCGGAGCTGTGAGAGGGTTGGAAGTAGTGGGGGCCGGGGTGGGTTGGTGGTGATGGGAGGGGGCTGGCGTTGGGTAGGGTGATGTGGAGATGCCGGCGTTGGACGGGGGTAAACACAGTAAGAAGTTTAACAACACCAGGTTAAAGTCCAACAGGTTTATTTGGTAGCAAAAGCCACAAGCTTTCGGAGCCTTAAGCTCCTTCTTCAGGTGAGGTGGAATTCTGTTCACAAACAGGGCATATAAAGACACAAACTCAATTTACAGAATAATGATTGGAATGCGAATACTTACAGCTGAACAAGTCTTAAAGGTACAAACAATATGTGTGGAGAGAGCATTAAGACAGGTTAAAGAGATGTGTATTGTCTCCAGACAGGACAGCCAGTGAGACTCTGCAGGTCCAGGCAAACTGTGGGGATTACAGATACAGGGAACAGAATTCCCACTCACCTGAAGAAGGAGCTTAAGGCTCCGAAAGCTTGTGGCTTTTGCTACCAAATAAACCTGTTGGACTTTAACCTGGTGTTGTTAAACTTCTTATTGTTGGGTAGGGTGCCAAAGGGTCCTGATGTTTTTGGTGCCCATGACCCTGACTAACAATAGTGCCAGGAATTGAGATAGTTTGCTCATTGCTACCTGGTGCCACTTAACATAAGAACTAGGAGCAAGGGTAGGCAATTTAACGCCTTGAGTCTACTCTGCCATTCAATATGATCATGGCTGATCTCATCTCGGCCTCAAATCCACTTTCCTGCCCATTCACCATCACCCTTCAAACCCTTACTGATTAAAAATCTGTCTACCTCTTCCTTAAATTTACTCAGAGACCCGGCATCCCCCCACGCTCTGGAGGAGTGAATTCCACAGACTCACCACTGTTTGAGAAAGTAATTTCTCCTCATCTCTGTTTTAAATCTACTGCCCCTTTTCCTAATACTATGATCTCCTGTTCTAGATTGGTCTACAAGAGGAAACATCCTCTCCATGTCTACTTTGTCAATCCCCCTTACCATCTTGTACACCTCAATTAGATCTCCTCTCATTCTTCTAAACTCTACAGAGTACAGGCCCAAACTGCCCAATCTCTCTTCATAAGTCAAACCCCCTCATCTTTGGAATCAAAAGCTTAGCTGAGGCTCACTTGGTGATAGTCCTGCCTCTGGGTCAGAAAGGAGTGAGTGCAAGTCTCACTCCAGAGGATTAAGTGGATAATTCAGACTGGCATTCCCAGGAAGTGCTGACCTGCTGTCTTTTGGGTGATACGTTACATTGAGGCCCTGTCTGCCCTCTCAGGTGGATGTAAGAGTTTCCTCGGCCACTATTATTAAGAGGAGCAAAGTGAGTTCCCTCCAGTCTCATGAGCCAATATTTTACCACTCAATCATAGAATCCCTACAGTGTAGAAGGAGGCCATTCGGCCCATTGTGTCTGCACAGACTCTCTGAAAGAGCATCTTACGCACCCCCCCCCCCCCCCCACTCACCACCCTGCTCTATCCAGTTACCTTGGCTAATCCGCCTCAGCTACACATCTTGGGACACTAAGGGGCAATTTAGCATGGCCAATCCACCTAACCCGCACATCTCTTGACTATGGGAGGAAACCGGAGCACCTGGAAGAAACCCACGCAGACATGGGGAGTATGTGCAAACTCCACACACACAGTCACTCAAGGCCAGAATCGAACCCGGATCCTGGTGGTGCAAGGCAGCAGTGCTAACCGCTGTACCACCGTGCGCCCTTAACCAGCATCATTAATAAATAAATTACCTGATCATTGTCTCATGGCTATAAGACCATAAGTAAGAAGTTTAACAACACCAGATTAAAGTCCAACAGGTATATTTGGTAGCAAAAGCCACAAGCTTTCGGAGCCTTAAGCCCCTTCTTCAGGTGAGTGGGAATTCTGTTCACAAACAGGGCATATAAAGACACAAACTTTACAGCTAATCAAGTCTTTAAGGTACAAATAATGTGAGCGGAGAGTGCATTAAGACAGGTTAAAGAGATGTGTATTGTCTCCAGACAGGACAGCCAGTGATACTCTCCAGGTCCAGGCAAGCTGTGGGGATTACAGATAGTGTGACATGAATCCAATATCCCGGTTGAGGCCGTCCTCATGTGTGCGAAACTTGGCTATCAGTTTCTGCTCAGTGACTCTGCGCCGTCGTGTGTCGTGAAGGCCGACTTGGAGAACGCTTACCCGAATATCAGAGGCCGAATGCCCGTGACCGCTGAAGTGCTCCCCAACAGGAAGAGAACAGTCTTGCCTGGTGATTGTCGAGCGGTGTTCATTCATCCGTTGTCGCAACATCTGCATGGTTTCCCCGATGTATCATGTCTCGGGGCATCCTTTCCTGCAGCGTATCAGGTAGACAACGTTGGCCAAGTTGCAAGAGTATGTACCGTGTACCTGGTGGATGGTGTTCTCACGTGAGATGATGGCATCTGTGTCGATGATCCGGCACGTCTTGCAGAGGTTGCTGTGGCAGGGTTGTGTGGTGTCGTGGTCACTGTTCTCCTGAAGGCTGGGTAGTTTGCTCCGGACAATGGTCTGTTTGAGGTTGTGCGGTTGTTTGAAGGCAAGAAGTGCGGGTGTGGGGATGGCCTTGGCGAGATGTTCGTCTTCATCAATGACATGTTGAAGGCTCCGGAGGAGATGCCGTAGCTTCTCCGCTCCGGGGAAGTACTGGACGACGAAGGATACTCTGTCCACCGTGTAAGACCATAAGACCATAAGACATAGGAGCAGAAGTAGGCCATTTGGCCCATCAAGTCTGCTCCGCCATTCAATGAGATCATGACTAATCTGATGTGATAATCCTCAACTCCACTTTCCCACCTTATCCCCATTACCCTTGATTCCCTTACTGATTAAAAATCTGTCAGCCTTGAATATACTTAACGACCCAGCCTCTACCGTTGTCTGCAGCAAAGAATTAAATTCCCCTTCCCAAATAAGTTATTGGCGAGTGGGTAATAATACATGCCATCAGATTTACAACTGAGCAGAGGAAGGAACAGTTACTGTGAGAGGGGGCAAGAAATGAGGATGCATATAAATGCACCTCCTGATGCTTGCTGTCGGGAGGCTGGACACACCTTCAAAATCTAATTGCAAAGGTTCATCCAGCCATCAGGAAACTGATTTTTAGCCTCGGGGTTCAATTAAGTTCCCTCGCCAGCCTTGCTTCCCGCTCCTGGGAGCAACACAGGATTCTGCCCTCTGAGTTAGACACGTTTTAGTGGTGCCTTGCTGCTCTCGACCGGTGCAACTGCAGTATGTTGCTCTAAGCGGAGTGGAGAATGGCTGAATGAAGAGTGGAAAGGGATGTGAGCAGAAGAGCTTTCTATCTCCATTCCCCAGACTGCAATTACAATTACCGACTAGTCACTAAGCACAATAACGTGAGCCTACTTTCTCAAAGCAGAAAGCTGGTGGCATCATACATGACAGGGATCAGAGGTTTTCCTGAATGCTAAAGTTAGAAATCCTTGCGTTAAAGTCAGATGGTGGGTGTTGAATAAATGTCTCGCATCAATTATGCAAGGTTCAATGCCTTGGTTTCTGAATGCCAGTCCTTGGATGTTATTACTGCATTAAAAAAAATATTGAGGCACAGTTAGTAAATATAGAATCCTGCATGTGACTGAACCATAGATCCAGAAAGGTGATCAGTTAGATCTCTTGTACAGTGATCAGTTGGTCGTAGTGGTACTAAGTTTGGAATTATTCGGGTAGTGGGAAGAGGGGCAATTTAAGAGAGGGGCAAAAATGGGTGGCACAGTGGTTAGCATTGCTGCCTCACAGCGCCATGGACCCGGGTTCGATTCCCGGCTTGGGTCACTGTCTGTGCGGAGTCTACACGTTCTCCCCGTGTCTGGGTGGGTTTCCTCCTGGTGCTCCGGTTTCCTCCCACAGTCCGAAAGCCATGCTGGTTAGGTGCATTGGCCATACTAAAAATTTTCCCTTAGTATACACGAACAGGCGCCGGAGTGTGGTCAAAGTAACTTAATCGTAGTGTTAATGTAAGCCTACATGTGATGCTAATTTTAAAAAATGAACCAGGATTTCCCCCTCTTGATTACTCAGAGTAGATGCTTGTCTCCTTGCCTTGAAAACAGGATTGACAAACCTTCGTAAAAACAGGAGAGAGTGCAGAGGACTGGGATGGTACCAGGATTGAAAGACTTGCCAATTTTTTGAGGAGGTAACTAGGTGTGTAGATGAACACAGTATGCTTGATCTAATTTACATGGACTCCAGTAGGGCTTTTGACAGGATCCCACAGGGGAGATTGATAAAGAAAGTAAGAGCCCATGGGATCCAGGGCAATTTGACAAATTGGATTCCAAATTGGCTTTGTTGAAGGAGGCAGAGGGTGATGGTCGAAGGTTGTTTTTTTGACTGGAAGCCTGTGTCCAGTGGCGTACCCAGGGATTGGTGCTGGGTCCCTTGCTATTTGTGGTATGCATTAATGATCTAGATGTGAATGTGGGAGGTATGATCAGTAAGATCGCAGATGACACGAAAGTTGATGGTGTGGTAAATATCGAGGAGGAAATTGTTAGATTACAGGATGATACAGGCAGGCTGGTCAGATAGGCAGAACAGTGGCAAATGGAATTTAACCTTGAAAAGTGTACGGTGATGCACTTTGGGAGCACTAACAAGGCAAGGGAATATATAATGAACGATAGGATGCTAAGAAGTACAGAGGACCAGAGAGACCTTGGAATGCATTTCCATAGATTCCTGAAGGCAGCAAGACAGGTAGATAAGGTGGTTAAGAAGGCATATGGGATACTTGACTTTATTAGCTGAGGCACAGATTATAAGAATAGGGAGGTTATGATGGAACTGTATAAAAGGCTTGTTAGGCCACGGCTAGAGGACTGTGTGCAGTTCTAGTCGTCACACTATAGGAAGGATATGATTGCGCTAGAGAGGGTGCAGAGGAGATTCACCAGGATGTTGCCGGGGCTGGAGCAATGCAGCTCTGAAGAGAGACTGGACAGGCTGGGGTTGTTTGCCTTGGAGCAGAGAAGGCTGAGGGGAAACCTGATTGAGGTGTACAAAGTTATGAAAGACATAGATAGGGTAGATAGGAAGAAACATTTCCTCTTTGTAGAGGGGTAAATAACGAGGCGGCATAGATTTCAGATAAGGGGCAGGAAGTTTACAGCGGTTTTTGGGAAAAATCTTTTCACACAAGGGTGGTGGCAATCTGGAACTCACTGCCTGAAAGGCTGGTAGAGACGGGAACCCTCATAACATTTCACAGAATCATAGAATCCCGACAATGCAGAAAGAGCCATTTGCTCTTTCTGAGGGACACCCAGGGCCCCTAGACACTAAGGGGCAATTTAGATTGGTCAATTCACCTAACCCACACATCTTTGAATTTAAGAAACATTTAGATGAGTATTTGATACACCATAACATACAAGGCTATGGACCAAGTGCTGGAAAATGGGATTAGAATATAGGTGCTTGCTGGCCAGCACAGGCATGATTGGCCAAGAGGCCTTCTTCTGTGCTGTAAGTCTCTATGACCTCTGCTAAGTGGAGAGACTGGGGGAGCTGTTGGTTGTTGTCTTCAGAGCGGAGAAGGCTAAAGGGATTGATCGAGATGGCATTTGATATCATCTGAATCTCTTTTTGCATTAACTTGTTTATGGGCAGGGGACTGCATGGAACACACTCAGCCTGCACACAAACCAATGTCTGAGACATTCCTCCTGTGTCTTGTCCAGTGTACAGTGCATTATTTGACAGTGTCAGCTGTGTCTGAATGGGTAGCAATCCTGCGGCTGAGTTAAAAGGTTATGGATTCAAGTCCCACTTCAGAGACCTGAATTCTGGGTTGACACAGCCAGTGCAGTACTGAGGGAGTACTGTACTGTCTGAGCTGCTGCCTTTGGAAGGACAATAAACTGAGATCTGTCGGCCCCCACAGGTGGATTTGAAAGATCCCACAGAGGGGATCTCCCGGCTGTCCTGTCCAATGTTTCTCCCTCAATTCACCATCACTAAACTGGATTACCTGGTCACTACCCAACTGCTGTTTGAGGGAGTTTAAGTTGACCGCTGTGTTTTCGACATTATAACAGTGACTACACTTAAAAAGTGCGCCATTGGCTGTAGAGCACTTTGGGATATTGTAAAAGGTGCGATTGAAATACAAGTTGCTTATTTTTCACTCACTGCACAATTCAGTCCCTGAGACCAAATTATTGAAGGATAACAAACGTCAGAATGAAGCTTAAACATCTGTAAAAGAGGATTTTCACCAGTAGGAACTAAAGGGTTAAAACTACAGATACAACGGGGGTGATTCTCTCAGCCCGCTGTGCTGCTGTTGTCCCGCTGCGGGCTGGGAGACTCGAGTGGAGGCCGTTTTGCGGGTTCCCCACTGGGCGCCACGGCTTCCATGCGGCTCCAGCAGCCGGATTTACGGCGCCAGCTCCGCCATGAAAATCGGTGCGGAGCTGAATAAATTATTCAAATTGGGATTTTAATGTATTTGAATATCATTAGTGGGCCCGGGACTGAAATCTCCAGGCCCGCTAGCGTCTCCCCCCTCACCACAAGTGGTTCACTCCAGCGGGGTTTAGTATAGCTCCCCACTTGCAGAGAGCTGGCGACCTGACCCTGTTGGAGTGAAGGGGGGAGTAATCGAGGCTCCCAGAGGATCAGGCGCCTGGGGGCATTGCCACCTTGGCAGGGGGAGTCTTGGCACTGCCCACCAGGCATTGGGCAGTGCCAAGGGACCAGGGCCTCTGGGGGGGATGGTGATCGGTGGGGGATGGGGGGTCCCGCTGCCACTCTGCACTTTGGGCTGAGTACAGAGGGAGGGAGGTCAGTGATCAAGGCTGGCCACCAGGGTGGTGGCGCAGCCTGCTGCGGGGAGTCACGGCTGCCAGTGTGGGGAAGGGGATTCGGGGGTGGTGGAATCGGGAGATTGGGGATGTGGGGTTCGAGGCTGGCCTGCGCATGTTTGGGGGCCAGTGATCAGGCCATGTGGGGGGTAACACGTCCGGCGATGTGGGGGTCGCGGGACTGGCCAGTGATTGAGCTTGCCAACAATCTGGAGGCCGGCAGACAGAGCGACGCATGTGCAGTGGCCCGCTCAGTGCTATGCTGCCGGCCTCTCCAGCAGGAATAGGCCTCGCCCCCTGATTTTTAGACTGATTCACACTAGTGTACTCTGCAGTGCACAGAATGTGGAGATCCATTTTCAAACTCCCGCTGAAAAACCCAGCCTGATTTACTGCAGTTTTTAAGCAAATTCGACACTTCGAATTTTTTTGGGAGAATCCCTCCCAACATTTCCCTCCCCTGCCCCACCCCTGGAACACAGTAAGAAGTCTCACACCAGGTTAAAGTCCAACAGGTTTATTTGGTAGCAAATGCCACTAGCTTTCAGAGCGCTGCTCCTTCGTCAGGTGACTCACCTGATGAAGGAGCAGCGATCCGAAAGCTAGTGGCTTTTGCTACCAAATAAACCTGTTGAACTTTAACCTGGTGTTGTGAGACTTCTTACTGTATTTACCCCAGTCCAACGCCGGCACCTCCACATCACCCCTGGAACACCATGCATGTGTATCTACTCTTCCCACACACAAACTTGAGTCTACTTCAATACATGTAGAATTCAATAATATGACAACAAATTTCCCTACATTATAGTGACTGCACTTCAAAAGTACTTCAGTGGCTATAAAATGCTTTAAAATGTCCAGTGGTCGTAAAAAGCACTATATAAATGCACATCCTTTTTTATTTCAAAACCAGAGAAAACTGCAACTAAATCAAACAAACATAAGAGACAAATGATCGAGAAAATATAATGATAACAGATCACAGACTATGATTTTATTTAGTTGTGCCCATTGGTCGGCGATCCCAAAGAAATCTCAACAATGGCAACTTACATTTATATAGCACCTTTAACACAGTAAAATGCCCCAAGGCACTTCACAGTAGCAGTTTCAAACAACATTTAAAACCAAGCCAAGTAAGGAGTTATCAGTACGAGAAACCAAAGCTTGGTTGAAGAGATTATTTAAGGAATATCTCATAATAGGAGGGAGAGAGGGAGGTAGTGAAGTTTAGGGAAGAAATTCCAGAGCTTAGGGCCCAGGCAGCTGGAAGCATGGTCACCAGTGGTGGGGTGATTAAAATCAGGGAAGCACAGGACAGACTCAGAGAGACGAAACATCGGGCTATTCAGACCAGCAGACCATAATGATACAACTAAGCTCAATTGCCTGATTAATCATCGATATCTGATTTCTCTGTCCCCTCTTTAATTTTGCCCTCCTCTGTCTCTTTGGGACACATTACCTGGACTCTGGTCACTCTCCAATACCATCACACAGGTGCACCTTCTTCATTTGTGAGCTTTGAGGTTGGATTTGAGCAAGGCATCTGACCATGTGGACCCACACATGTACACCATGCACGCACACTCTCCAGTCTGACAATCGGATAGTGATTCCATGTGAGAATGTGTCCTTTAGACACTGATAAACTGGTTAAGAGTTAGAATTGGTTTACAAAAGACGAGGCTGACACTCCAGTGCAGAACTGAGGGATTGTTGCACTGATGGAGCTGTTGTGTTTTGGACGAGACATTGAACCTTTGACATGGATATACAAGATCCCATGGCCATTATTTTGAAGAGTTGTCTTTGGCGCTCTGGTCAATATTCAGCCCTTAATCAACATCAGAAAAACAGATCACTTGGTCATCACTGTATTGTTGTTTTGGGTGGGATCTTGCTGTGTGCAACTCCATTGCCGCCCTTCCTACCTTACACTTCAACAGTACTCCATTGGCTGTAAAGTGCTCTGTGGGTGCCCAGTGGTCACGGAAGGTGCTATATAAATATTTCTTTCTTTACACCATTGAAACTCTGAACTTTTTTGTTAACTGAACCATGCGGCAGAGCCAGTGAGGTTAGTGCTGGGGAGATGGTGAGACACGGAACGTAGAAAGTCTAATGACAGTGCGGTGCAGCAGTGGATAATGAAGAAACATTGTACTGGGATGCAGAGATGCTGAAAATTGTACTCCCAAAGCCAGAATTAAATGTTCCCTGCCTGGAGATAACAAGGTCCAGGTGAAACCCTGTCTTTAAAAGCCCAATGACTAACTAAAACGCAAATTCAAAAAAGCACCATCAGTAACCCAGTCTGATATTTCTATTTCTTACTATATCAGCGCTTCTTGCTACAACCACTAATATTTGGAAGGCTCTCTGCTGTGGACTAGATGCTTACTTTACAACAGTCTGAGTTATATTTGAGGCCACCTAGACTCACATTTGTCCAGTTAGAAGGTTGTGGGTTCAACCCTCATCCCAGAAGCTTGAGCACAAAGTTCTAGGCTGACACATCAGGACAATACTGAGAGTCATCGGGCGGGAATTTACGGCCTCGCTCGACCCAAAACCGTAAAATCCCGTCTGAGGTCAACAGAGCTTTCCATGGCCCGCCTCTCGCACATTTGGATTCCTGTTGCGGGCGGGACGGTAACATTTCGGCCATAGAGTCATAGAGCACGGAAACAGGCCCTTCAGCCCACCATGTCTATGCCGACGATCAAATGCCAATCTATACTAATCCCATTTACGAGCACTTGGACCATAGCCTACTACACCTTGGCAATTTAAGTGCTCATCCAGATGCTTTTTAAATGCTGTGGGAGTACCTGCCTCTACCACCCCCTCAGGCAGCGTGTTACATATTTCCAATTCCCTCTGGGTGAAAAGCCTTTTCCTAAAATCCCGTCTAAACCACTTACTCCTCACAGGGCAGCATAGTGACATAATGGTTAGCACTACTGCTTCACAACATCAGGGTCCTGGGTTCGAATCCCAGCTTGGGTCACTGTCTGTGTGGAATTTGCACATTCTCCCCGTGTCTGCCTGGGTTTCCTCCGGGTGCTCTGGTTTCCTCCCACGGTCCAAAGATGTGCGGGTCAGGTTGATTGACCATGCTAAATTGCCCCTTAGTGTCAGGGGGGACTAGCTAGGGTAAATGCATGGGGTTATGGGGATAGGACCTGGATGGGATTGTGGTCAGTGCAGACTTGATGGGCCGAATGGCCTCCTTCTGCACTGTAGAGGAATTCTATGATTCTATGATAAACCTACGCCCCCTGGTCTTAGACACCTCTGCCATGGGGAAAAGATTCTTACAATCTACTCTATCTATATCTCTCATAATTTTGTACACCTCTATCAAATTCCCTCCTCAGCTCCAGGGAAAACAAACCCAGCCTATCCGGTCTCTCCTCAATGCTGAAAATTTCCAACCCAGGCAACATCCTGGTGAATCTTCTCTGCACCCTCTCCAGTGCAATCACTTCCTCCCAATAGTGTGATGACCCAGTACAGCACACAATACTGCATCTGTCGCCTAACCAATGTTTTATAGAGTTGTACACGACCGCCCTGCTCCTTTATATCCAAGCTCCAGCTAATGAAGGCAAGCATTCCATTTGCCTCCTTCACCACCCTATCTACTTGTGCTGCCACCTTTGGGATCTATGGACTTGTACCTCAAGGTCCCTTTGTTCCTCAATACTCCCTAGGGACCTATCATTCATCGTGTACATCCTATCCTTATTAGGCCTCCCAAAACGCAGCAACTTACCCTTATCAGGATTAAATTCCATCTGCCATTGCTCTGCCCAATTTACTAGCTGATCAATTTCAGTCGATAGCCTAAGACTATCCTCCTCACTATCAACAACACAATCAATTTTCATGTCATCGCAAACTTACTGATTATACCTTCTACATTTGTATCCAACTTGTTAGTGTATGTAACAAAGAACAAGAGATTGTTTCATTATTGGGGATGCTGTCTTTTGCATGGGACAGTAAACTATCTGCAGCTTCTGGTGGACATTACTGATTCCACAACTCTATTTCGAAGAAGAATATTGGTGTCCTCCATTATTTATCCCACCGCTAATAAATTTTCAAAAACAGATGATCTGGTCATTGTCACATTGCTGTTTGTCCAATTATGGCTGTCACATTTCCTACATTAATTTGAAGCTTCCTGAGGTTGTGAAAGGTGCTATATAAATGCAAACCCTTTCTTTATCTAGAGGATTATTTGAGTGATTGACAATAGAAGGGCTGAGGTTTTTTTAACATACATGTCACTTAGACTGGTGATCAAACAGAGATGGTATTTATGGATGTATTAAATAGTATTTTGAAATTAAAGCTTCTGTCCTCAGTCCTCGATCTTTAGGTTGTTCTAGTTTGTTTAGTTATTCTTGTAGTAGAACACATAAGAAATCTATGCCTAGAATATAACATTACAGAAACTTACAGTGCAGAAGTAGGCCATTTGGCCCATCTAGTCTGCCTCGCCATTCAATTAGTTTATGAGTGATCTGAAATGATATCCTCAACTCTACTTTCCTGCCTTATCCCCTAACCATCGATTCCCTTACTGATTAAAAATCTGTCTATCTCCACCGTGACCATACTTAATGATTCAGCCTCTACAACCCTCTGTGGTAAAAATTCCACAGATTCACTACCCTCTGAGAGAAGAAATTCCTCCTCGTCTCCGTTTTAAATGGGCAACCCCTTTATTCTGAGATTATACCCTCTGGTCCTAGACTCTCCTGCAAGGAGAAACAACCTCTCAGCATCTACCCTGTTAAGCCTCCTGAGAATTCTATATGTCTCAATAAGGTTGCCTCTCATTCTTCTAAACTTCAATGAGTACAGGCCCAACCTACTCAACCACCCCTCATAAGAAAATCCCTCCATACCCAGGATCAACCTAGTGAACCTTCTTTGGACTGCTTCCAATGCCAGTATACAGCTCCTTAGATAAGGATCTTTCGGAACATGAAAGGGTTTTCTGGGTAGATGTAGAGAAGATGTTTTCACTTGCAGGTGAGACCATCAACATATGATAGTCACTAATAAATCCAATATGAAATTCGGGTAAAATTTATTTATCCAAAGAGTGGTGAAAGAGTGGAACTCACTACCACAAGGAGTAGCTGAGGCTAATAGTGTTGATGCAGTTAAAGTGAAGCTAGACAAACACATGAGGGAGAAAGGGATAGAAGGATATGCTGATGGAGAGAGATAAAGAGTGAGAGGAGGCTCATGTGAAGCATAAATATCAGTGTGGACCAGTTATGCCAACTGGCCTGTTGCTGTGCTGTACATTTTATGCAATTCTATGTGTTCCTGAGATCAAGGGAGGTGAGATTAAAGCAGGTTGTCCAGATACAGCTACGGTATGAAGTTACACAAGAACAGATGTCCGAGGAGGAACAAATAGAATCTTTGACAGAGGTTCATCACTGACATCTCTTTATTTATTCATTCATGGAATCTGGGAATTGCTAGCAAAGACAGCATTAGTGCCCATCCATAACTGCCCTAGTCACCTTATTCACAAATGATTGGCTTGTTGGGCTATTTCAGAGGGCAGTTAAGAGTCAATCACATTGCTATGAGTCTAGGTCTAGTCTAGGGCTAGGGGGCATAGTCAAAAAGTTAGAGCCAGACCATTCAGGAGTGAAATTAGGAAATACTTCTTCACGCAAAGTGGCAGAAGTTTGGAACTCTCTTCTGTAATTGGGAATTAATGCTAGATCAGTTGTAAAAAATGTTAAAATCTGTGATTGATAGAATTTTATTATCCAAAGGTATTAAGGGATTTGGGGCAAAGGTGTTTTGATAGAGTTTGATTGCGAATCAGTCACAATCTCACTGAACGGCAAAGCGGGTTCGAGAGTCCGAATGGTCTCCTCCTGTTCCTGTGACCCTAAAGTAACAAATGGGCCAGGTCGAGTAAGGACAGAAGATTTTCTCCTTTAGTGAACCAGATGGGTTTTAATCAAGAACCTGGTGGTTACATAGTCATTATTACTGATACCAACATCTTTCACCTCAGAAAGCCAATACCTTTCTCCCAGGATAAGGTGAGGTAACCAGTTCTTCGAGGCTAGCTTATAAGGACAGTACCATACAAGTCCTGGAAACATTACTAACTGCAAACATGTGGGGGAGAAATTCATCTTGGGCAGTGGCAGAAACAGCATGCAGCACCGCATCAGTCTCACCTGATAATCCGGTCTATTGAAGTCAACAGGGCTGAATATTGGGCCGGTTGTTTAACAGTGGCAGATATAAAGTTAAAGTTCATTTATTAGTTACAAGTAAGGATTACATTAACACTGCAATGAAGTTACTGTGATATTCCCCCAGTCACCACAGTCCGGCACCTGTTCAGGTCAATGCACCTAGCCAGCATGTCTTTCGGAATGTGGGAGGAAACCGGAGCACCCGGAGAAAACCACGCAGACACGGGGAGAACGTGCAGACTCCGCACAGACAGTGACCCAAGCCGGGAATCAAACCCGGGTCCCTGGCGCTGTGAGGCAGCAGTGCTAACCACTGTGCCACCGTGCGCCCTTGGAGATATGATCTCCAAGATTAAATTGTGCCCGTGAATTGAAATTATTCAATGGCTTGGCTATCTCATGCTGTTAATTTGTCAGCTGTCTAACAAACCAAAAATTCTTAATTGTTTTCTTGAGTTTACATCAGTTTCAGAAAGTGATCTCAACTGCAAATTTATCAGCAAGTATCTTGTACCGACTTCCTGTAACATACATGAACTGCCTCTGTTATGTATTTAATCTATTGACCCTATCTACTAATTATTTGCATACTCAATTATTAAGTTTAAGCACTTCCAGTTATGATTCCAAGGTTAATAAACAATTGTTAGGTCAGGATTTTCTTGTCTGGTTTCTTTTATGATAACTGGCAGAAAGGGAGTAATTCATTCACTCCATAGCTTGTGCGGATTCTGATTTGAGGTTGGTAGTTTAAATGCTAATGGCTCAAATATTGCTGGAAAGGTAACTTCATGATGTGCTCCATTATTAATAAGCAAATCAGGTGGCAAGTTCAGGCAAAGAAAAAGTTGCTTTGTGAGTTGTGAATCTCCAGAAATTGCCATCCCCAATTTGCCTCATTCAAAAACAATATCTCACCTTTAACCTCTTTGTTATTATTAAGAACTGACTGTATTTGGACTGACCAGTGCAAGTACAATGTGATTGTTGTTAATACAATGCCAATCAACCTCTCCAGCCCAGAAACTGAACAATTTAAAATGTTCAGTCTTAATCATGCTGGTAAATTCTTCTGAGAGAATGTAATTTTTTTCCTTTCTTTCCTCTGACTTTTTCTCTCAGCCCATTCTTTCTTTTCCTTTACTTTTTCTCTCCCTGAACCTGATTTGACACTAATACACCTTTCTTCTCCATTGTCCCTCTGTTTTTATCCCGATCCTTAAATCTCGTTCATTAAGTAGATGGACACTGTTGTGTCCTGCCGTTCACTGAGAATCATAGAAGGATTACCATAAGACCATAAGACATAGGAGCGGAAGTAAGGCCATTTGGCCCATCGAGTCCACTCCACCATTCAATCATGGTTGATTTCAACTCCATTTACCCGCTCTCTCCCCATAGCCCTTAATTCCTCGAGAAATCAATAATTTATCCATTTCTGTCTTGAAGACGCTCAATGTCTCGGCCTCCACAGCCCTCTGTGGCAATGAATTCCACAACAGAGAAAGAAGCCATTCAGCTCATTGTGTCTGTGCCAGCTGAAAATACTAGCCCCCTATTCTAATCGTACCTTTCAACACCCGATCCCCAGCCTTGCAGGTGATGAACCCAAATAGCCCATTGCTCTTTATGTATATTTGGTGGCACGGTGGTACAGTGGTTAGCACTGCTGACTCACAACGCCAGGGACCAGAGTTCAGTTCCGGCGTCGGGTGACCGTGTGGAGTTTGCACGTTCTCCCCGTGTCTGCGTGGGTTTCCTCCCACACGACAAAGATGTGCAGGTTAGGTTGATTGGCTATGCTAAATTGCCACTTAGTGTCAGGGAGATTAGCAGGGTAAATATGTGGGGTTATGGAAATAGGGACTGTGTGGGATTGTTGTCGGTGCGGGCTCAAAGGGCTGAATGATACACTTTCAAGGCAAATACATTTCAAACTGAATGATGCAGAAAAAAAGGCCAAATAATGGCGCATACATGTGCCACAACAACAAGATTTGGGCCAATTATAATCTAACCCATTTCTGTGAATAAAGATGACTAATTCCTGGATATAGCCTGGGTGGTGAACCAGAGAGTTTTCCCAACTAGGAGGGAAGGCTAAAGGGTTTAAGGTTTGTCTTGTGTGTTTGTTGAATATTCTGATCAGGAGATGAAGCCAAAGTTCTGACCCCACTGAGATCAGTTGTCTTCCTCAGACTATTAAAAAGGATCAATCTCTGATCTACCCAGCTTGGTGCTATACCAGCACAGATTCCATGATTCAAGAAATGTTCAGGGATTTAAAATGTAGTTATATAACAAAGGGAATGAGAAATCTGAAATAAGGAAAATTTGTCCAATTCATTCACTTACATTCCACTATCGGTCATACCCATATCGTCCATCTCTAAGGCACTTACTTTTCCATTTCATTTTGAACTCTCTCTTAGTGTTCGCCTGCTAACTGTACAACCAAGTGTGGACAGGAGTGTTAGCAAAGAGCTGCTGTGGGTGCACAGAAACTCTCAGGGATGTCCCCGGGGCTAAGTTGTGATGATGGTGGTAAAATCAATTCCCACAGCCAATCACTATCTGGCAGCTCAATTGGAGAGTGGACATTGGATGAGGACAGGACCAATCACCCATATTTGAATGTCTTGCCAACAACACGCATAGGCTCATGTAAACAGATAGAAAGAAAGGTAGGAAGAAAGCACTGTTGATCATCCTATTCACCTTCGATCCTTCCAGAAGGGAGATAAAAAGAAAAGGAAAATAAATCCTGTGATGATTTCCCCAAGGAGAAATCAGACAAGCTCGAGGAAACCATGGCTACTCACAACGTGTTACCAGACAGACTTATCTAACACATGAAAAATGGTCACTTGGGCAAGGTACTGAAGGGAAATTGGTCCCTGTGGAACAAAAACCAAACCTGAGTCAGCTCCTTCAATCTAGCTTCATCTTAGCATCTTCAGCAGCAGAGGAGAAGATCTCTCTTGTTAATCTCTCCCCAACAGCTATAGCCTTTGCAAGTGAGGAGACAAAAACAGATCCAAGTGGAGGATTGATGTTGTCTACTTTGATCCCTGATGTGTAACCTAATGCCCTACTTGTTTTCCTGACTGCTACATTATCAAACATAATTTCAGCAATCAATTATTATTTCTAACAACATCTTATAGGCCATTCCATGCTCCTATCATAGATGCATAAGAAAAAAAAACGTGGTCTTGGCTTTGGAAGTGTCTCCATTCACCATTGCAAACCAGCCCAAAAGATTTAGATTTCGTCTCTCTCACCTAGATATATTACAATGCATGGTACACTTCCTGTGGCACATATATAGTAACATCTTGTATACTCCATGTGTCTCATGAATACATCTCCATGTCACAGATATAGTAACACATAATACTGTCCCTGTATCACATACTACATTATTTATATCACACATATGGGAATACAGAATAAAGTCCTGGTATCACACATATAGTATCCTGCTGGTGTTATGAATGGTGCACTCTCGATGTTGTGCATGGGACCGTAAAGGGAAAAAAAAACAAATGTTCAAATTGCTGTCAGTGAAGAATGATCATCTACTTCATGGTGGCACAGTGGTTAGCACTGCTGCCTCACAGCGTCAGGGACCCGGGTTTAATTCCAGGCTTGGGTCACTGTCTGTGCAGAGTTTGCAAGTTCTCCCCGTGTCTGCGTGGGTTTCCTTCAGGTGCTCCGGTTTCTTCCCACAGTCTGAAAGACGTGCTGGTTAGTGCATTGGCCGTGCTAAATTCTCCCTCAGTGTACCCGAACAGGTACTGGAGTGTGGTGACTAGGGGATTTTCACAGTAACTTCATTGCAGTGTTAATGTAAGCCTGTTTGTGACACTAATAAATAAACTTCATGTCACATGACACGTCATAAACCAGATGTAATGTCATTATTCCTCTTGAAATATTACATTACTTTCATCGCATGCAAATATCCTCCTAATCATAGAAAAATAGTTACACTCCATAGGACATTACCTCATAATATTAGTCAGAGCTAACATTACAAATTCCAAAAATAAAAAGTATGAGTAGTGAGAGATAGACGTGTCACATATGTAATCCCTGTTTTCAAATCCCTCCATCTCCATCTCGTCTCCATTTTTGTAAACTCTTTCAATCCTACAACCCTCTAATATCTCTTCACCCCTCCAATTCTGGCCTCTTTCACATCCTTGATTTTTCATTGCTGCACTATTGGCAGCTGTGCCTTCAGTTACCTGGACCCTAATCTCTGGAACTCCCTCCCTAAACCCCTCTGCCTCGTCCATCTTTTAAGATATCCCTTAAATTCCACCTCTTCCACTAAGCTTTTGAGCACCTGCCCTATTAGTTCATTGTGTGTCTCAATGTCAAATTTTGCTTGAAAACACTCTCGTGGAGCATCTTGCGATGTTTAAATGTGATCAATAAATTCACTTTGTTATATATATTTGGAGTGACTCAGTGTAAAAACACCAGCCAATAACTCCAATAAGCCTGTCTTGACATTGTGAAATTTGCTGCATAAATGCAAGTTCTTTGTTTGTTATGTCAGTACTGATTATTCTGTCTAATACAGACACGTCATTGAACCTGTGGTCAAGTCTGGTGCATGTCCAATAAATATGGATTTGACAATGGCTTATGCTCAAAAGCAGTCTTCATTCTGTGCCAACTGCATAGGGTACACTTGACCCAGACTGAATAAAATCCACAGAGCGACATCAAAACAATATTCCAAACATTGAGTATTGATCAGTAGTCAATGAACCTGATCACAAACTTCAGATATTAGTTTCAAATTATTTATGCCATTCAAATACCTTGATTAGATTTAATCTGTAACTCATTCACATATAGCTGTTATTCCATATATGAACCACCTAAACATCTCAGCCTGGAACTCACGCCTGACTATTTATTATTCTACATATGAGCCACCCAAAACTCTTGCTTAGATTGGAGTTATGTATCTCACTCCTGCACATCTGTTATTCTGTATATAAACAACCTGGAACCTCTCAAAACAGCCTGTACCTGATTTTTGGATATCCATTATTGACACATAAAACAACTGAACCCCTTCATTAGATTCCAGTCTGTAACTCATTCTTAGGTATTCATGATTCTATACTAACCTTTAACTTAATTCTGGGTAAGTGTTATTCAAAATAAATATTTTGTATAATAGGTATATTCTCTAAGCATTAAATCAGCAAGCATATCAGCACTGTAGTTTTGGTCATTAAGAATAGCGTTAACCTGATCAATGTTTATCCCTCAACTAATCTTGACACTGACCTCATTGCTGTTTGTGGGATCTTACTGTGTTCAAATTGGTGCCATGCTTCAGACAACAGTGACTACACTTCAAAAAAGTACTTAATTTACTGTGAAATGTTTTCGGACATGAATAACAACAACAACTTGTACTTAGATAGCACCATCAATGTAGTAAAATGTTCCAAGGCTTTTCACAGCATAAAGCTGACATATACAGAGATATGAGAGCAGATGACCAAAAGGGGTAGGTTTTAATGAGCATTTTAAGTAGAGCGAAAGGTGGAGAGAGGTTTAGGGAGGGAATCACAGTGATCAGGCACCAGGCAGTTGAGGGCACGGCCACCAATGTGACAGCAATTAAAACTGGGGACGTTCAAGAGGCAAGTGGAGGAGTGCAGAGATTTGGGAGGAGTGTAGGAGCTGGAAGAGGTTGCAAAGATAAGGAGGGTTGTAGGGGTTGGAGAAAGTTACAGAGATAGGGGAGGTTAAAGGGACTGGAGGAGGTTACAGACATAAGGAGGGCTGCAGGGGCTGGAGGAGGTACAGAGATAGGGAGGGTTGTAGGGGCTGGAGAAGGTTACAGAGATAGGAAAGGTTGTAGGGACTGGAGGAGGTTACAGAGATAAGAAGGAGTGCAGGGGCTGGAGGAGGTTACAGAGATCTGGGAGGAGTGTAGGGGCTGGAGGAGGTTACAGCGATAGGGAGAGTTGGAAGAGCTGGCTGGAGAAGGTTACAGAGATGAGGAGTGTAGGGACTGGAGGAGATTACAGAGGTAAGGAGGAGTGTAGGGGCTGGAGGAGTATACCGAGATCTGGGAGGAGTGTAGCGGCTGGAGGAGGTTAGAGAGATAAGGAGGGATGCAGGGGCTGGAAGACGTTACAGAGATCTGGGATGAGTTTAGGGGCTGGAGGAGGTTACAGAGATAAGGTGGGTTGTAGGGACTGGAGGAGGTTGCTGAGATCTGGGGGGAGTGCAGGGGCTGGAGGAGGTTACAGAGATCTGGGAGGAGTGTAGGGGCTGGAGGAGGTTACAGCGATAGGGAGAGTTGGAAGAGCTGGCTGGAGAAGGTTACAGAGATGAGGAGTGTAGGGACTGGAGGAGATTACAGAGGTAAGGAGGAGTGTAGGGGCTGGAGGAGTATACCGAGATCTGGGAGGAGTGTAGCGGCTGGAGGAGGTTAGAGAGATAAGGAGGGATGCAGGGGCTGGAAGACGTTACAGAGATCTGGGATGAGTTTAGGGGCTGGAGGAGGTTACAAAGAGAGGGAGGGTTGTAGAGACTGGAGGAGGTTGCTGAGATCTGGGGGGAGTGCAGGGGCTGGAGGAGGTTACAAATATAAGGAGGAGTGAATGGGCTGGAGGAGGTTACGGAGATAAGGAGGGGTGTAGGGACTGGAGGAGGTTACAGAGGTGAAGGGACTGGAGGAGGTTACAGGGATAAAGTGGGTTGTAGGGCCTGGAGGAAGTTACAGAGATAGAGAAGGGTATAGGGACTGGAAGAGGTTATAGAGACAGGGAGATTGTAGGGCCTGGAGGAGATTACAGAGATAGGGAAGGCGAGGCTAATGATTTGATGAGAATTTGGGAAGCTAGGAGTTGTTTGACCGGGAGCCGGTGCAGGTCAGCGAGCAGAAGGGTTGACTGGTGAATGGGACTGCTGCCCGTTCGTGCTGAGATTGAGAATGCAAATTCTTCATTTTCTTTTCTCTTTCTCCACCGCTATCCTCTGAAGGCTGCATCAATCTAACACCAGAATTGAATCCAACCACATTTGGTAAATTAATTCTTTAAGAGCTTTGAAATTGGAGCGAAGCTCCTGCTCCAACACGGCCACATCTGCGCCCCTCACTGCTGCCAAGTCCCAGCACTTGAACTAGCTGCCTACACTGAGGCTTTAAGGCTGATTTAAGACTGTTGACCTATATCTGACAGCCCACACTGACGGTCAGTGACTGTCAATGGGAATTAAGCAGATGAAGGACTGAGCCACCATGGGCGTTTCTGCATGAACACTTTGTACCAGGAAACGACGGGGCAGATCCAAAGCATCTCCCAGGCAGGCAGCACTCCGGCCCGGCCACTCCGGCCCCGCAGCCCCGCGGAGTTCTCCGACCCCAAAGAAAGGCGCAAATCGCCCGCAAATCCGATGCTAACCAAAAATAAAGAAACACGGCAGCAATTTGGAAACAAATGTGCGAATTTCCTGTTGTCTGAAACTCGACATTTCAATTCGGCGCTTGTTGCTCACAGGAAACTGACAGAATAATCCGGGATTTGTCAAAGCAATTACAGTTCCCTTTCAATTAGTTTAAAATAACTGAAACCATCCTGATCCCTGTACACAAGGAACGGGAACACATCCATCCCAATCTTCACTGAAAATAGGCGTATTTAGCAAGGAAAATAATCGAAATTTAGCAAAATCTTTCGCCACTCTTTGACTTTTACAGCTCCCCCTTCTATCACTTCTTTCCTCTCTCTTTCCTGTCTCTCTCACTCCACGCCTCCCTCCCTCACAGTCCCTCTCTCACCCCCTCTTTTCCCTCTCCCATTCCTCCTCTGCCCTCTTCACACTCCCTCCCTCTCTCCCCTTCTCACCATTACCCTTTCTCTCTAACCCAACGATGGCCAAATTCCAGCTGATTTCTCCGCCTGCTTCCAAGTTTTTTTTAATAAAATGAGTCCAGTTTTGACAATAAGTTCCACCCCCCCCGCCCCCAACCTTTCTCCCCCCTCTCCAATAAAATTAGCCATTCGCAGCCAAAATCCGCTGGATATTAAGTTCTGCGCCAAACTGATTCCAGTTGCTAAGGTGTCGTGTGTTTCGCGACGAAAAATCCCCGGACATTCACCGCCTAATCCTTAAAGTCAACAGAAGCTGGAGGAAGCCAGACACGCTGTGCCGAGGACTCTGCCGTCTGCCCCAAATGTGGAGAGGGTTCAACACAATATCCCACCTCATATCCCAGAGGAGGGCGGAGAATCCAAAGTCTTGATAGTTTCTGGAAGTCATCGTTTCTAATGGCGAAGTCTTATCTTCATCTTCACCCTCTGCCTGTCTTCTCTCTCCTCTTCCGTGCAGTGGGGGGTGGGTGGTGGAGAAAAGAGTGCCGGTGAAACTCGAGGCCGTTTTTACATTCGGTTCTCTAGCTTTATGACGGTTCAACAATCTCATACAGCTAGATAACCAAAGAGAAAATCCAGCCTCGTCAAACTCTTCTCCCCCCACAAGGTCCGGCTTTCTTCGCGGGGGGCGGGGAGGGGGGGGGGGAATAGGAAGGGGTGACTCCTCATTGCATTTCCCTGAACTCTTCACCGGTCGCAATCATTACTGATGTGAATTATTGGGGGGCTGGGGGTGGGGGGAGCTGAGATTGAACAGGCGAATGCTCATCACCCACACACGCACACAAGTTTTTGCTGGAACGTTAGAAAACCATTTCACTATCCATTGCCCATTGAACAATCAGAAAAACAGACCTGAGACAACATTCCCCCCCCCCCCCCTCCTCCCCACTTCACCCCCCAGGATTAAACAGAGAACCGTCCACTCTCCTCAACTTCAGAAACAACCGTCCAATTACAAACTCTAATCAAAGTTTTTTCCAGACAAAACAAAAAGTGACTCGATTTTGCTTTCAGAACAAGTGCATCTCCTTCAGCTGATGAGAGGCTCCCGCTCCGATTGCGGTCTGCGAAGTGGCTCAAACGTGTTTGGGATCCGATAGATATAAAAGATAATTCAGCAATAAAGAACTTCAAACTGTCCTCCCGTTCAACCCGACGTCACTTCATCACAAAGCTCGTCTAATCAGGCGAAATCTCAGCGAAATCTCTTGTTAATAACACCAACGCCCGCGTTAGTAACCGATTCCAGAGCCCGCTGCTCTCCACCGGCTGCTTCCCCTCGCTTTCCCGCAATGGAAATTGGCTAGCCAGACAGTGTTCCGGCTGCTATGGCAACAATCCCCCCCCCCCCAAATATATCCATATCTATATATATAAAGCGACTAAACAAACGTTGCATTAAAGGAGTTTGACAAATACCGAAGCGCCAAACAAACACAACTCGTGTTAAAACTTTCTTATCTGACGAGTTATCCGGGTGGAGAGGCAATCGCATCCCGTCCTCCGAGCCTGTCTGCCTGGGGCTTGGTAGGGACATAAGTCTGGCTCTGCCTGTCCTGTGCTGTCCTGTTCCACTGAGATCTGGACTCAACTCTGCTGGGCCAAAGGTCAATCGACCAGGAGAATGACGATGTCATTTAGCATCTGATACGCCCATTGATACACAGCGACATTCCCCTGCCGCTGAGACCCCCTTCTGTCTATCTCAGTATCTCATTCACCTACACTCTCTTTTTCCCTAAAGGACTTTCCTTTAACAATTAAATTCGCACTTATTTTTTTAAATACCCTAATACCCCCATCTTCTTCCTGTATTCCGGTTCCCTGAGCGCAAGAGAACCTATCTCTGTCAAATCTGTTCATTTGTCAAGTGCAAGTCCAGCCAGTGAATGCCCATTGGCTATTCCACTGTGCTGGGCATCACAATCGAGCTCGATTATGTTCTAACCTAATGCCCTTGCAAGGCCGGTGACCACCAGTTTCAGTTTTCTGTACAAGGATGATTCCAGAAATGTGGAGGGTTACATATTAGGAAAGGATTGACAAGCTAGGGTCTCTTTTCTCTTGAAAAAAGAAGGCTGAGCAATGGCCTAATTTTATGAAAGGTTTTGACAGAGTGGATAGAGAAAGAATGTTTCCTCTTGTGGCGAAGAACATAACTAGAGGCAGTCAGTAAAATAAAGTCAATAATAAGCTCAATGGGGAATTCAGAAGAAACTTATTTGCTCAAAGTGTGGGGAGAATGTGCAACTCACTACCACAGGGAGAGGTTGTAGCAAATAATATAGATATATTTAAGGGGGAACTAGACAAGCATATGAGGGAAAAGGAAAGAGAGGGATATGATGGTAGGTTTAGATGAGTAATGATGGGAGGAAGCTTGAACACTAGCATGGACTGGTTGGGCCGAATGGCCTGTTTCTGTGAGCAATGCAATCCTATGCCCTTCTTTTGCATCATGAGAGAGAGTGTTGTAAAACTTTGCTGAAAATGGTGGGGCTTGGGAAAATTCTTCTGAAGGTGCAAAGATCCATGGAGAGATGATCCATGGAGAGAGCACAGCCAAGGTAATTGAAGGTTCTGCAATCAATAATGGGGTTAAAGTAATGAGGGGTTGGGATGAACAGAAAGACTGAGTCATAGGAACTGAGTATTTTGGGGCAGTAAGGATGGGCGTGAAGTCACGGACGGATTTATAGACAAAGACTCAATGATGTTTTGGGAACCACTGAAAGTCAATGAAGACTAAGGTACTGGAAAATTTGGGAGCCATTGCAAGGCAGGGCATGAACAGTAAAGTTCCTGGGCAAGTTGGAGTTCAAGGTCAGAGGATGGAATGTCAGGAAGGGGAAGTGGGGTGGGGGAGGGGGAACACCAGGAATGTCCAAGCTGGAAGTGACCAAGGCTTCAGCAACAAAGATCCTGTGGTGATAAGGGAGGTGGGAAATTTTGTGCAGGAAGCAATGAATGGTCTTGGGATTGGGTTCAAATTTCAGCTCAGAGTTTAAAAGGAGGCCAAATTTCTTAATGGCCTGGTTCAAATTGGGAGGATATCTGTGGAGCGGGGAGGGGATTGGGGCCAGTGACAATGGAGTGGAGATGTTGGCTGGGGCTATATATTCTTCTTCTCTAGATCATGGCTGCTGAAGTCCAGTAAATATATTCAAATATTGCAATGGATTGTGTGAGTGGCATGATGTGATTTATCATACACAAACATTCAAACATGCATGCACGCAAACATTCTACAATCCCCCAAAAAAGGAAACCCACCTCCATAAAGAGCAGTTAAATTCTTTGTACACACCTGATCTCCATATACAAAAGGTAAGACCTCCTTAGACAATGATGCAAGACCTTCTATATGCTTGCTCCAATCTCATTCCCCCATCCTCACCCAAATCTCAATCGTCCCCATTCTCGGCCTGATCTCCCTCCTCTTGGGTCCCCACCCAAACATCCTTCTGCCTGATTCTCACCCTCAATCCCATTTCTTCCTGATCCTCACTCCAAATCTCCTTCGACTCCCCAAAGTCTGAACCCAGCGAGCTGGAAAGACGATTTGAAAAATACTGCATTTGAAATTAGACGTGTCAGAGAGCAGAACTGAGCAGCGACCCAGGGGCTGGGAAGTTAGAGAAGCTGAGGCTGAGCCCTGGTTAAGATTAATCTTTTATTCTTAAAATGGGAAAAGTCGTATAAGAGGGCATCTTGTCTCTGAGATGGTCCCACACCATGGATTACCCACACACCAGGGCATCAGGGAACAACTGTTTCTTATTGTTCAAACCACAGCAACTAAGTAGTTCAGCAAATGAATCAAACATTATTTTGAAATGTGTTGGAACAATTGAACACTGAAGTCTTTTAAGCCACTTTATGATGACAAGTTGAAGTAACAGTGATACAAGTCACTTCCCAAAGAGCTTGTTTGCCACGTGGAAAGTGAAGAATTGTTTAAAGGCAAATTGTTTCCAAGAAAATGTTGGGCAAAACTTTTTCATGGAATGGCTGTTGTTTTGAGCACATGGCATCATGCTGCATTTCAATATGAGTGACATCATTTCAAACAGAGAATGCCGGAATACAACAGCATAGAAAGAGGCCATTTGATCCATCGTGCTTATGCCAGCTCTTTGGAAAAGTGATTCTATCAGTCTCACTCAACACTGTTCTTTCACCATAACCATGCACATATTTCAAGCAAAGAAAGAAAGAGTTGGATTTATATATTGCCTTTCGCGACCACCAGACATTTCAAAGTGCTTTAAGTAATTCAATACTTTTGAAGTGTACTTGTTATCAGAAACAAGGCAGCCATATCTGATCCGAGCTTGGTGACAAACCAACTTTAAGTACAGAGAGCCTTTCTAATACCATCTCTTTATCAATCTTCCACATCCAGCATCTCAACTACAGTCTCTTTCACTATGACTTTGGCAGCACCATCCTTGGAAAAGACAGTTGCAAAGTATTAATTTAGTACCTCAGCCTTCCCCTTCCCCTGTATATCAAACATTCATCTTGATCGCTAATTGACCCTACTCCTCATTTTACCACCTTTTTACCATTTACAATACAAAAACAGACTTTTGGATTCCCTTTTAAATTAGCTGCCAATCTTTTCTCAAACATACTTTTTGTCGCTCTTATTTCTTTTATCACTTCCCCTCTGTACTTTCTATATTCAGCCTGGTTCTCACTTGTCTTATCAACTTGACATCTGTCATATGCACCCTTTTTCTGTCTCATCTTATTTTAATCTTTTGTCATTCAGGGAACTCTGGCTTTGTGAGTCCTAACTTTGTCCTTTGTGGTAATACTAAAGTTATATAGAACCTTGGTTAGGCAAGATTTGTTGGACTGTGCACAGTTCCAGTCTCCATACTACAAAGAAAATGTTGAACTATTGACAAAATGACAAAGTAAGATCAAAGTAAATTTTTTAAAACAAGTCATGCTTGGTGAAATGAGCATAGATTAGTTTGACTCAGTGATAGTCTTGGAGTCAGAAGGTTGTAGGAAATTAAGACAGTAGATGCTGAGGCATATGTGAACATATGCAAGCGGACCCAAGAAGTCAGTATTTTCCAGGAATTCCCACAAAGAAAAGATTAAAAATCTCTTGCAAATATAGGCGTGCATACTGAAGCATACACATTTATTCTATAAACATATATAAACACACATTACTCTCTGACACATGCCCAAATACAAACACATGTATACTCAAAAGCCCACATGCATTAATTTACATTCAGATATATGTTCTTACACTCAGACACTAATATTCAGAAAAGGGTTGGTTTGAATCCCACACACGACTTCGAGTCCTTCTTCAGAACTTTAACTCATTATCTAGGTTCAGTGCAGTACTGAGGATGTGCTACATTGTTGGAGATGCCATCTTTAGGATGAGACGTTAAACTGAGACACCTGTCTTCTTGTTTGGGTGCAAATAAAACCTTTCTTGACACTATGAGAAGAAAAGCAAGATATTCTCCTGGAGAACACTTCTCCTTCCATTAAAAATAATCATTCATCTGATCACTGTTTATGAGAACTAACTATGGACAAATTGCCTGCTGCTGTAGCTTGCAAAACAACATTGGCCACACTTCACAATATCATTGATCAGATGTGAAGTATTTTAGGATGTCCTGAAGCTTTGATAAGGTATTATGTATACCTAGATTCTTTCTTGTACAGTTTCTATACATCAATTCTTCACAGTGCAACACAGACCCCTGGTAATAACATTATGGTAAAGAGGGTAGCAGAGTGTGCGAATGCTCAAACCTCTAAAGTACTGGTCTCTGCCTATTGATACTCCTTTGCTCTTTGCTGACATGAAAGCTTTAGCTTTATATCCTGGGAGCAACTCACAAAAGAGTCTATGAATCTATTTTTAAACAACAATAAAATATAATATAAATAACTTATTCCGAGATAGGGAAGGCTTACATGTTAATCCAGTCCCGTGTGCATCAAATGTCTCTGTTTGGCTATTCTAACAAAATTGGAAACATTTTTGTATGGAATTGAAGAATTTTTACTTCTTGCCATCTACTCAGAGAAAGATTACTTTGTTCATAAAGATAAATTTGCAAAACCTCCTGTTTTGGGGAAGTTTAGGCGCACTGAAGTATTATACCTAAAACTATCACTCACTTGCTCAGAGACGCAAAAGCTCTTTAGGTTACAATGTTTCCCCATATTACAAATTATTTGAAAGGACTTCACCAGCTTGAGGTTGTGAAAAGTGCTTTCCAAATGCAAGTTCGTTCCTCTTTTTAATGGTTCATTGTAAACTTTCCTGCATCCCCACTGCACCTAACTGAAGATATTTCTTGGAAAAGTTAGAACCATTCTATCATACAGTACTGAAGGAGACTGTTCAGCTTGTGAGACATTAGTCAAATGGGAGAGTGTGAAGAAAACCATTCAAGGTTGTTTTTTTGGAGTGATTGCTGTCCTTGATTTAAAGAAACCCTTTTCCAAATTAAAACAAGACACCATCTTGAAAAATTGATCAGCCAGTTTTATTTTGGTTACCTGCAATGAGACTGAGCAATCATGGTTGCCAACAATGAGGAGACAGTGGCCCAGTTCACCAGACTAATTCCCGGAATGGCAGGACTCACATATGAAGAGAGACTGGATCGACTGGGCTTGTAGCTACTGGAATTTAGAAGAATGAGAAACATATAAAATCCTGATGGGACTGGACAGGCTAGATGCGGGAAGAATGTTCCTGATGTTGGGGAAGTCCAGAGACCAAGGCTAATGCTCTGGGGACCTGGATTCAAATCCCATCATTGCAGGTGGTGAAATTTATGTTCACTTAAGATCTGGAATTAAAAATCTAATGAAACCATTGTTGATTGTCGTAAAAGCCCATCAGGTTCACTAATGTCCACCAGGGAAAGAAATTTGCCATCCTTACGTGGTCTGGCCTACATGTAACTCCAGACCACAGCAATGTGGTTGACTCTTAAATGCCCTCTAGAATGGCCTATTAAGCCACTCAATTCAGGGGCAATTAGGGATGGGCAATAAATGCTCCAGTGCCAGCAAAACCTACATCCGCTGAATTGATAAAGAAAAACAAATGCCATTTTGATGCATATACAATGTAGGTTTGTGCGCTGCACGTATCTTTGGAATCAACATCAGCAGTCTGACTCCAAAGCTTGTCATTGCACAAAACCACCTTTGGCAGCCACTGCTGTGCTTGGCATCACCTCAGTATAACTCCAGGCCAAGGGGACACCATATAAGAAAGGGACCCATTCTGGAGAATTTAAAAAATATATTTTTCAATATTCTGAGCAAGTGGACACTACCAACCACACACTCCTAACGGTAAGATTTAGACCATGCCGATCCAATTAATACAGCTTGGTGCAAGCTTCCACTCATGCAAGCTCATTTGAACCTTTGCACAAAATATCTTTCAGTACAATCTCCCTTGCTGCAGGTCACACAGACAGATAGGTTATTGGACAGACGGATGGATGGATGGATGGATGGATGGATGGATGGATGGATGGATGGATGGATGGATGGATGGATGGATGGATGGATGGATGGATGGATGGATGGATGGATGGATGGATGGATAGTAGGACGGATGGAGGGATGGACGGGCAGACAGGCAGACGCATGGATAGGCAGACTAAGAGACACCACATATGTGCACACTGCTCTGTAATTCCCTCCCTTAGCCACTCCATCTGTCTTCTCTCTCCTGCTTTACTAACCTGTTTCCTATTCAAAATCCACCTTTTTGACTAAGATTTTGTCTCACTTCCACCTGGCATATTTTTGTCACCCATCACCGCATACATTGTCAATGGAAACAATCTTGGAATGTTGTTTCAGTTAAAGGTGCTATAAGAATGCAAGTTAACCATCTCAATATTAAACCCATAGCCCAAGTGAAATCAGGTTGAAGCAGATTATCACTCTCTGCTTGTGACGGTAATGTGGTAATGGGAATGCGCAGCTTCTCTCTGCCTTTTGAATTTCTCCCCTGTTCTCCTGAAATTGTTGGAATTTTTATGCAACAGCATCACCTGGTCACCAACCATTACCTTGTCCATGTGACCTTTTATTTACCTGTGATTGCCAGCAGAATGTCTGACCAAATTTCACACTGGTTGCATCATCCCAAACCTGTTCTCACCCATTGTCCTCACACAAGTATATTCCAGTAGATCACTGGACAGGGATAAGGAGCAGCAACATATAGACCTCTTGAAACTCTTTCCTTCTTCCCAAAACAAAAAGCTGCTTCCCAGGTTCTCCAAACTTGGTGATGATACCAAACTTGGATGAGGACCTAAATAATATGGAGAAGGCAAATGGGAGCAGAAGGAGATGGACTGGTTGGAGGATTGGGTCCTGAAGTGGGAGAGGCAGCTGAATGTAGAGAAATATAATCCTCAAACTGGGGAAAAGAAACTAACAGTGTTTAGTAGGAATTCAATCTTGGCTCAGTGGGTAGCACTTTTACTTCTTTGTCAGAAGTTTGTTGTTTCATACCCAGCTTCACAGGCTAAAGCTTAAAACCTCGGCTGACACTTCTCAGTGTAATACAGTACTGGGGGATGACTGAATGTCATGTGATTCCAAGGCATCATTCCCACAGTGGATGGTGGGCCTTTAAAAATAGAATAATGGAAAGTAATATGTTTTATTACTCATAAAGATGCACAAGGTTGTATTGCAGGGAACTTTGAGTGTAAAACAAAGCTGTAAAAGGTGTAAATGTGTCCCAGATTGGAGTATTGGTTAGATTTCATTCCCTACATTTCTTTTTATTCATTCGTGGAACATAGGCATCACTGGCTGGCCAGCATTTATTGCCCATCCCTTGTTGCCTGAGGGCAGTTGAGAGTCAACCACATTGCTGTGGCTCTGGAGTCACATGTAGGCCAGACCAGGTAAGGATGGCAGATTTTCTTCTCTAAAGGACATTGGTGAACCGAATGGGTTTTTCCGACAATTGATAATGGTTTCATGGTCATCAGTAGATTCTTAATTCCAGATTTTTTTATATTGAATTCAAATTCCACCATTTGCCATGGTGGGATTCGAATCCAGGTCCCCAGAACATTAGCCAAATTTCTGGATTAATAGTCTCGCGATAATACCACTGGGCCATCACCTCCCTCATGTGGTGAAGGACTGAGAGAAAGTGGAGAAACAGGTGACTAGGGTGATAGCTTAACCTTTCAAATCTTTTTGTAGGAATTGTAATTACGAGCACTGACCTTTGTTTTCCTATTAACACATTCTGCTATCTTACATTTATGTCACTATTAACACTTCTTCAGTCCCTAATGCCACCCCCTTTGTCTTATGTCCATGACATCTTTGTCAATCTCTCCTTAGCTCTGACCTATCCCTGACCTTCCTTTCTACCCCACTCACTCTCCAATCGTATAACTTATTAAATTTCCAGCCCTCTTCAGTTCTTGGGAAGGGTCATATGGATATGAAATGTTCACTCTGTTTCTTTTTCCACAGATGCTGCCAGACAAGTTGAGTTTATCCAGCATTTCCTGTTTATATTTCATGATTTATTAATTCCATAAGGGGTGGCAATCTGCTGCCCTGACCCTGTCTAACCAATTGAATATTGTTTCAGAAACTCAAACTCCAGACGCTGAAAGATGCCCTCATAAGAACAGGATATGGTGCTCGACTCATCGATCGACAGTTCCGACGCGCCACAGCGAAAACCCGCACCGACCTCCTCAGAAGACAAACACAGGACACGGTGGACAGAGTACCCTTCATCATCCAGTACTTTCCTGGAGCGGAGAAGCTACGGCATCTCCTCCGGAGCCTTCAACATGTCCTTGATGAAGACGAACATCTCGCCAAGGCCATCCCCACACCCCCAAACCCCCACACCCCCACTTCTTGCCTTCAAACAACCGCACAACCTCAAACAGACCATTGTCCGGAGCAAACTACCCAGCCTTCAGGGGTACAGTGACCATGACACCACACGATCCTGCCACAGCAACCTCTGCAAGACGTGCCGGATCATCGACACAGATGCCATCATCTCACGTGAGAACACCATCCACCAGGTACACGGTACATACTCTTGCAACTCGGCCAATGTTGTCTACCTGTTACGCTGCAGGAAAGGATGTCCCGAGGCATGGTACATTGGGGAAACCATGCAGACGCTACGACAACGGATGAATGAACACCGCTCGACAATCACCAGGCAAGACTGTTCTCTTCCTGTTGGGGAGCACTTCAGTGGTCACAGGCATTTGGCCTCTGATCTTCACGTAAGCGTTCTCCAAGGTGGCCTTCACGACACATGACAGCGCAGAGTCGCTGAGCAGAGACTGATAGCCAAGTTCTGCACACATGAGGACAGCCTCAACCGGGATCTTGGGTTCATGTCACACCATCTGTAATCCCAAAGCTTGCCGGGACTTGCAGAATCTCACTGACTGTCCTGTCTGGAAACAATACACATCTCTTTAACCTGTGCTTAATGCTCTCTCCACTCACATTGTTTGTACCCTTAAGACTTGATTACCTGTAAAGACTGCATTCCAATCATTATTCTGTAAATTGAGTTTGTGTCTCTGTATGCCCTGTTTGTGAGCAGATCTCCACTCCACCTGATGAGGGGGCAGCGCTCCGAAAGCTTGTGTGGCTTTTGCTACCAAATAAACCTGTTGGACTTTAACCTGGTGTTGTTAAACTTCTTACAGTCTGGCCTACACAGGATTCCAGACTATCGTTACATGGTTGACTTTTAACTGCCCTCTGAAATGACCTACTAAGCCACTCAATTAGCAAGAAGGCAGCTCAGCACCAACTTGGCAAGGGAAATTACTGATGGTCATTAAATGCTGGCTTTGCCAGGGATGTCCAAGTCCCATGACTGACTAAAAAAGAATAATCTTTGACAAAGGCAGACTTTAGAGAGGATTTGGGTGAAAGTCACCAGGAACATAAATTTGAATGGTAGTGAAGTGGCTGCTTGTTTCACACCATTTCTCATTTCCCTTTTCAGTTATTCAGTGAAGAACAAAATTGGCCACAGTGCCAATGTTGCCAATTCACTGCCAATCTCCACTGGCAAAGATTAATTTCACATGGATAAGTTTGAGTTTCTGAAACAATATGCAATTGGTTAGATGGATAAGGAAAATAGGAAATGCAAGCAGGAGTAGATCATATAGTCTCTCGAGCCTATTCAATAAGTTCATGGCTCCATTCCACTTCCTGGTCTATATCCATATTCCCTGATTCACTTTGTGTTCAAAAGTATACTTAAAAGAGTTTAAGTCAACTCTTAGAATTCATACAAATAGTTCACCAATTGTTTAAAATTGGCAAGAAACGACTCCAAAGTCTTACAATTTACAGAATGGAGCAATATCCACCACAGGAACCGCCACTGTTAGCATCAGATGAAGTAAGAAGTTTAACAACACCAGCTTAAAGTCCAACAGGTTTATTTGGTAGCAAAAGCCACACAAGCTTTCGGAGCTGCAAGCCCCTTCTTCAGGTGAGTGGGAATTCTGTTCACAAACAGAGCATATAAAGACATTATATATTTATGCTCTGTTATTTATATGCTCTGTTTGTGAACAGAATTCCCACTCACCTGAAGAAGGGGCTTGCAGCTCCGAAAGCTTGTGTGGCTTTTGCTACCAAATAAACCTGTTGGACTTTAACCTGGTGTTGTTAAACTTCTTACTGTGTTTACCCCAGTCCAACGCCGGCATCTCCACATCATGTGCATCAGATGAGTCAGATAACCTAAGTCTAATATTCCTACTCTCATTTTCCCATAGGGCCAGGTGTCTAAATGATTTTTTCAACAAGTTCTTCAAATGCACACCTCATACCATCAGACGTTTTGGCACTTGACTCCATAAATAACATAGAACGTTTTCTTGCAAACTTCAGTCCTTCATTGCGATCTACTTCACGGTTTTCTTTATCCTTATCTAAGTCTTGAATATTATTACAATCTGGTTAAGGACCAGTGGCTTTTTGTTTAAAGTAGACAAAGTTTGAATTTCTAGCTAGCAACTACGAGAATAAAACCACAAGATCCCACAGTTCTAAACAAATAAAACGTTGGTGCAGACTCAATCGGCTGACTGGCCTCCTTCTGCACTGTAGTGATTCTATGATTCCCTCTGAGTTTCTCAGAATTCCAGTCTCCTGGCTGCACTGAGCTATAAATGACTACCAGGGCTTCTCTGAACTCTAATTACCTGGCATGGAGCCAGTGACAGTCCACCAGCTTCTCAGCTCCTCCCAGACTTCGCTGAACCCTAACTGCTTGGAGCCTGCTAACAGCACCAAGGCTACTCTGTGAGCTACAAATCACACAAGGTCCAAAATGCAGTCCTCAGTGGCACCAAGTTCCCAGGGCTTCTCCAAGCCCTAACGACTGGAGACTGCTACCAGCAGCACCCGCTATGGAGCCTCTTCCTCTGCAAACACACAGATAAACTGAAACCAGGGAACCTTCCTAAGCTCCACCCATCTCCATGATGGCATAGTATTTCAGGGATCATTGAATGCCTTAAAACTCCCTGAACAAAACATCTCTCTTGACTGCACTTATTTGCAAACAGTGTAAACATCACATTTCCAGTTCTCCAGCGAAGTAACCGCACCAACAGTTTAATGGGTCCTCCTCTTCTATTCTTCTATTAAATAATCATGGGTAGGATAACTTTCTGAACTGCCATTTTCTTTTGGGGTTACCTTCACAACAATAATCTTCCCAGAACTATCTCCAAATATTAACATGAACCATGCATTAGACATTCATCACAGTATACTCAACAACTGAGCATTCACTGCTCCGTGTTGTAGAGAGTTCGAAAGATTTGCAAATTTTTGCATGAAGAAATTTCTCTTCACCTCAGTGTTAAATGGCTGACTGCTTATCCAATAGCCACTAGTCCTAAGCTATGCAGCCCAGCGAAATAGCCTCTTAGCATCTACCAAAGGATTTTATGCATTTCAATTAAATCGCCTATTCCAGGGAATATCGACACATACCACTCAATTGCTCCTAATAAGAAAGGCCTCTCATCCCAGGTATCAACCTAATGAACCTTTGTTCCTTCCTCTCTAAGGCAAGAATATTTATTGGGTAAGGAGACCAAAACTGTACACGGATTATATGGATAGAGATGGTAGGGCTGGAGAGCAGCCGTGCAGAAGTCTGTAATCAGACAGTTAGGTTAGTTGTCATGGAGTATTTCTGTTTTGCAGATAGTCACCTCCTTCTGGAACATGGTGCTCAAACAGGCAGCGGATCAAGAGTCACCATGCTCCTTTAGAAAGGAGCGTTGTTTCTTTGTCTTTCTCAGGAGACAGTGTGGTTAGTGGGGAGGTCAATGGTATTTGTGAGTTGCACGGTTACCTGGATACTGTGAGCCTGATGGTTAGACTTTGCCCTGTTAGCATATATATGTTAGTAATGCTAAGTCTTCAGGGAGATAAAACAGAGAAAAAAACAAAACTATGGCCAATTTCAATGACAACTGATTCCTTCTTGAGTCCATAAGACAATAAACTAATCTTTCAGAGACCTTGGGTTAACTTTGACACATCATTCGATAGATCAACCAATCCCCTTGTGGGACACAATATCCGGACAGGACCAAAAAATGGCATTTCAGCAATTGAGTCAATTGCAAAGATGACAGGATTCCTATCTTATTCTACATGTGACACCCTTTAATAGCCATGCATGGTAAAAGTTTATCCACAACATCTTGATTCCATATATTTACTAACTTTTGTATTACATTGTAGTCTATCTGAGTATTTGTTGTCTAGAATTATCCTTTTACCCAAAAGCTGAATCAATATTTATCAGTTTGGGATCAGTTTCTTTATTATTTCTGGTATTTTCAACATGTGGGAGGAGGTCATTTAGCTCCGGCGCTGTCATTCAAACAGATCATGGCTGATCTGTCTCTCACTTCCATTTATCCACCCTTACTATACACCCTTTGACCCGTACCCAATAAAAATCTATCAACCTCAGTCTTCAAAGCTCCAATTGAATCCATAGCCTTTTGGTGATAAGAATTTCAGAATTCCAGTACAATTTGTGTGAAAATGTGCTTCTCTCCTATATAGTCTTGCTCTAAATTTAAAACTATGTCCCTTTGATTCCCGCACCACAGAAAATAATTACTCCCTATCTACCATGTTGTGTCCTTTTAACATTTTAAACAGCTCCAGCAGATTGGCCCTCAGCACAGGTCAGATTTATGCAATCTGTTCTTATGATGCAACCCTTTAAACCTTGGTGTCATTCTGGTTCCAGCTCCCCCAAGGCCAACCCTTCCTGAGATTTGATGCCAACACAGTGCTCAAGAAGATTGTGCCTTAGGCAGCCTTTCTCCAAGTAAATTGTAGCACAGGTGTGCAATCCCATTTATCAATTTAGCAGGCCTCTTTTAGATTTTCTCTCTTGAGGTATAGTGAACAAAATACTCCAGGTGGCGATGGACCAGTATATTGTACAAACCAATTATCATTTCCTGATACTTAGCACACTATTCCTCAAAGCAATATAAAATGTCTGAGACAAATAAAAAGGCAAAGCTGAAAATCTGAAATGAAATCAGAATATTTCCAGCATTATCAGTATTTATTTTGTCTTGTTAAAAAATGCTGTTTGGCTTAATGAACAGTATAATTGGCACGGTGGCACAGTGGTGCGCACTGCAGCCTCACAGTGCCAAGGACCTGGTTTAATTCCCAGCTTGGGTCACTGTCTGTGCAGAGTTTGCACTGTGTCTGTGTGGCTTTCCTCGGGTGCTCCGGTTTACTCCCACAATTCAAAAGGCGTGCTGATTCAGTGTACCCGAACATGTGCCGGAGTGCGGTGACTCGGGGATTTTCACAGTAACTTCACTGCAGTGTTAATGTAAGCCTCCTTGTAACTTTATAATTGTGTGTTGTTTTTATAGTTAAAGCCCAGATTCCTTTCCATACCATTTCCCATTCCCCTCGGTACTGCCTGAGAAATGTTAGCTCAATCATGTGCTCTTCAAGAGAGCTTCAAGTTTTTAGGTGTCCAGATCACCAACAACCTGTCCTGGTCCCCCCATGCTGACACTATAGTTAAGAAAGCCCACCAATGCCTCTACTTTCTCAGATGACTAAGGAAATTTGGCATGTCAGCTATGACTCTCAGCAACTTTTACAGACGCACCATAGAAAGTATTCTTTCTGGTTGTATCACAGCTTGGAATGGCTCTTGCTCTGCCCAAGATAGCAAGGAACTACAAAGGGTTGTGAATGTAACCCAATCTATCACGCAAACCAGCCTCCCATCCATTGACTCTGTCTACACTTCCCGCTGCCTCGGCAAAGCAGCCAGCATAATTAAGAACCCCACACACCCCGGACATTCTCTCTTCCACCTTTTTCCATCGGGAAAAAGATACAAAAATCGGAGGTCACGTACCAACCGAATCAAGAACAGCTTCTTCCCTGCTGCTGTCAGATTTTTGAATGGACCTACCTCACATTAAGTTGATCTTTCTCTACACCCTAGCTATGACTGTAACACTACATTCTGCACTCTCTCGTTTCCTTCTCTATGAATGGTATGTTTTGTCTATATAGCACGCAAGAAACAATACTTTCCATTGTATGTTAATACATGTGACAATAATAAATCAAATCAAATCAAAGTCAAATCTTATCCCTGGAGTAAGATACAAATCTACAATCTACTGACTCAGAAAGGGAGAATACTGCCCATCCAGTCATGGCTGAGTTCCTTTGGTACATTGAAATAAAAGCAAATCACAGCAGGTGCTGGAAATCTAAAATAAAAACAGAAAATACTGGAAAGACTCAGCAGATCTGACAGCAACTGTGGAGAGAGAAGCAAAGTTAAAGTTTCCATCTCTAAAGAAGAGTCATATGGACTCAGTTAATGGTACGGCGTTGGGAAGAGTTACAGAACAAAGAGATCTAGGAGTACATGTTCATAGCTCCTTGAAAGTGGAGTCACAGGTGGACAGAGTGGTGAAGAAGGCATTCGGCATGCTTGGTTTCATCGGTCAGAACATTGAATACAGGAGTTGGGACGTCTTGTTGAAGTTGTACAAGACATTGGTAAGGCCACACTTGGAATACTGTGTGCAATTCTGGTCACTCTATTATAGAAAGGATATTATTAAACTAGAAAGAGTGCAGAAAAGATTTACGAGGATGCTACCGGGACTTGATGGATTGAGTTATAAGGAGAGGCTGAATAGACTGGGACTTTTTTCTCTGGAGCGCAGGAGGCTGAGGGGTGACCTTATAGAGGTCTATAAAATAATGAGAGGCATAGACAAGGTAGATAGTCAATATCTTTTCCCAAAGGTAGGGGAGTCTAAAACTAGAGGGCATAGGTTTAAGGTGAGAGGGGAGAGATACAAAAGTGTCCAGAGGGGCAATTGTTTCACACAGAGGGTGGTGAGTGCCTGGAACAAGCTGCCAGAGGTAGTAGTAGAGGCAGGTACAATTTTATCTTTTACAAAGCATTTAGATAGTTACATGGGTACGATGGGTATAGAGGGATATGGACCAAATGCGGGCAATTGGGATTAGTTTAGGGGTTTAAAAAAAAAAGGGTGGCATGGACAAGTTGGGCTGAAGGGCCTGTTTCCATGCTGTAAACCTCTATGACTCTATGACTTGATATGTTAACTCGCTTTCTCTCTCCACAGATGCTGCCAGACCTGCTGAGTCTTTCCAGCATTTTCTGTTATTATTTCTTCAGAATAACATATTTCCTTTTTGTTGGTTTAAGAATTTTGAACAATGACATTCCCCACTTTAGGGCCCTGTCTCCCAACCTGTCCATACCCTTTTGTTACTGTCTGCTTGTCTAATATTTATGACCCCTCCCAGCTTGATATCAGCAGCACACCAGAAGAGTTTATTGACCATCCATTACCTCTTCATATATATGACTTTGAGCAAATCCCTTTGGAATCTGCTTATTCCCTCTCTCCACACGGATTCAGCTCCCACTTACATTCTCTGACCCAATCAATGATTTTTCCACTCCAAAAGCTTTCCTCCAGTTCTGAGACCTCTTATATTTTATAGCAATCTCCAATGTAACACCGTGATAAAGGTTTGGCTAAAGTCTATTCTTATTGAGTTTCCCTTGCCAACTAACCACTTTATCCTCAAGGAACTCTAGCAGATTTACCAAACAAGATCAACCATACATAGAAAACATTCCTATGTGGTACGTATTGTACAATGTATGTTTCTCCCTCTTTCAGATTGCGTTCTGCTATTTTATCCAATTCCATTGCCAGTCTCGCAGGTCTATAGTTGCCTGGGTTATTCATCTGACCCTTTTGTGAGATGACACCACATTCCCTTCTTTCCAGTCCCTTGACGGAACTCATGTATTCATGATTAAACCTCTTCTGATGTATTTTACCACAATGACACATCTTTGCAGAAATTTTTGCAACATTTATCGGAACAGTAGGAATAGGAGTAGTCCATTCAGTAACTTGAGCCTAATTATCATTCAGTTAGATTATGGCTGATGTGTATTTTAACTCCATATACTCACCTTAGTTGTATATTCCTTAACACTCTTGCCTGAAACCGAGAATCATAGAATCATTGGATGTTGCAGCACAGAATAAGTCCTTCAGCCCATTGTGCCAGTTTCAGCTCTTTGGTAGAGCTATCTTACTAATCCCGCTCTCCTGCTCATTCCCCATTGCCCCATAATTTTTATCCTTCAAGTATTTATTGAATTCTATTTTGAAAGTCAAAAGTGTTCAGGCAGAGTATTCCAGATCCAAACAAAAATTGTTTCCTCATATCGCCTCTGGTTCTTTTGCTCATCACCTTAAATTGATGTCCTGCAGTTACTGTTCTTTCTGCTATTGCAAACAGTTCTCCTTATTTACTCTAGAAAAACCGTTGATGACTTTGTACACCTCTCGCAAATCTTTTCTTATCCTTCTCTGCCCTAAGGAAAACAATCCCAGCATCTCAAATCTTGCCACATCACCAACGTCTCTCATGTCTGCTACCATTCTGATGCACCTCCTCTGCACTTCATAGAATCATAGAATCCCTACAGCCATTCAGTCCATCGCTTCTGCACCAACTCTCTGACAGAGTATCTTACCCAAGCCCTCTCCCCCGTCCTATCCCCATAACCCATACATTTCCCATGGCTAATCTCCCTAACCTACACATCTTGGGGCACAAGGGATAATTTAGCATGGCCAATCCACCTAACCTGCACATCTTTGGACTGTGGGAGGAAACCGCAGCACCCGGAGGAAACCCACCCAAACACAGGGAGAATGTGTAAACTCCACATAGACAATCACCCAAGGCTGGAATTGAACCTGGGTCCCTGGAACTGTGAAGCAGCAGTGCTAACCACTGTGCCACCATCCTGCCTTTGACATCCTTCCTAAAGTACGGAATGTAGACTTGAACAAAAGGCTCCTTTTGAGTCTTAACCATCATTTTCGAAAGGTTGGCATAATTTCCTTATCTTTGTACTCAATTTCTGTACTAATAAAATCAATATGCTTTTTAACAGCTTTCTCAAATTGTCCTGCCACCTTCAAAGATTTGTCTATGTACCCCCTCCCCCAAACAGGTCTCCTTGTTTCTGTACCCCCTTTAAAATTGTACTATTCCTTATTTTTCCTACTGAAATATAACACCTCACACTATTTTGTGTTTTTATGTGTCAGCACTTCTCACCAGTTAACAGCTTGGTATGGCTCCTGCTCTGCCCAACGCCACAAGAAACTGCAAAGGGTTGTGAACGAAGCCCAGTCCATCACGCAAACCAGCCTCCCACCCATTGGCTCTGAATACACTTCCTATTGCCTTGGGAAAACATCCAGCATGATCAAGGACCCCATGCGCTCTGGACATTCTCTCTTCCACCTTCTTCCATCGAGAAAAAGATACAAAAGTCTGAGATCTGGTACCAACTGACTGAAGAACAGCTTCCTTCCTGCTATCATCAGACTTTTGACTGGACCTACCATATATTAAGCTGATCTTTCCCTGCATTCTATCTGTAACAGCAACATTATATTCTGCACCTTCTTCTTTCCGTTTCCCCATGTTCTCTATGAACGGTAAGCAATGATACTTTTCACTGTATCCCAATACACGGTGGCACAGTGGTTAGCACTGCTGCCTCACAGTGCCAGGGACCTGGGTTTGATTTCCGGCTTGGGTCACTGTCTGTGCGGAGTCTGTACGTTCTCAGTGTGTCTGTGTGGGTTTCCTCTGGGTGCTCTGGTTTCCTCCTACATTCCAAAAGATGTGCTGGTTAGCTGTATTGGCCATGCTAAATTCTCCCTCAGTGTGCCCAAACAGGTGCTGGAGCATAGTGACTAGGGTATTTTCACAGTAACTTCATTGCAGTATTAATGTAAGCCTACTTGTGACACTAATAAATTAATTAAAAATGTGACAAGAATAAATCAAATCAAAGTCTAGATCTTCCTGAAGTCTGAGATGTTACTATCCGCCTCATTATTTATTACATTTCCAACTTTTGTGTTAATTGCAAACTTTGACCTGATGCCCTGTTTGCTCAAGTCACCACTATATAATCAAAAACAGCAGTGCTTCTGACACTGACCTCTGGGATACACAACCCATACACCATCCGGCCTGCAAGCCATCCTTCAGCAATACTCTGCTTTCTGTCGCTTAGTCAACTGTATAGTATATCCATGCGGTCATTGCCCTTTAATCCCGTGGGCTTTAAAACAAGTCTGTCAGGTGGTATGTAGTGAAATATCCTTTGAGAATGCAAATACAGAGCATCAACCTCACTATCGAAATCAGACCCGCTCTCCCCCCCACCATCACTCCCTCAAAGAACTCGATCAAGTTAGTCAAACAAGATTTGCCTTTAACAAAATTATACTTAATTAAGGAGCCTGTAGTTTTCCAGATGCCAGATGAATGTCTCAAACTTCCCTAATACATCTCTCTGTGTGTATAATAACACACTCCATTTATATTGTGCATGGGGAGATAAAGGCGGAGGCACTAAACGGACCATATCGAATCGGCTATGCAGCGCCTGATATTAACCGGCCGCAATAAAACTGAATACCAGGCTCTGTCTGTAACCGGAGGCCAAGCCAATACCGCCCGTTTTGTATCGCCGCCCGGTACCAACTTCTATCTTGAGGTATTGCACAGAATATAGAACGATAATCCCTTCCATCCTCTACCAGTGTTTACACACACACACACACAAACATACTGATAAATACACACATGCATACCGACACATACATAAACACACAGACACACAAATACCATACATACACACACATATCTTTATTGCAATACATTTCTGTTATATACATGGTCTATACAGTTTACAATAATGCAGCTGCAATGTTTTCCATAAAACACTCAGATTTTATGTTGACCATTCCTGAAGTACACGTGGTAAACTTCAATACGGAAAACTGGTTTGCCAGTCGGCGATTGAGGGTGGGTGTTTGGAGCTGGGGGGTGACGGGGGGGAGGGCTGCGTGGGGGGAGAGGGAGGGGGGCGATGGGGTGGTGGGTGGATTGGGGGGGGGGGGTGGTGGGTGTTACTATTCACTGAACGACGCAGCGCATTACATCTAAAGCCATGCCCACCATGTACAACCCACTCTGGATTAATATACATAGCACAAGCAAGGACAGGAAGCCTCCAAAGAGCTTTGCATACCTGGATTACTGTGTGTATATACTGGCTCAATGAAAAACTGCTTTGCCACAGAGCTGAGTGTGATTGTGTGTGTGAGATGGCGTGGGATGTGTGTGTGTGTGTGTGAATGTGAGCACGTGTGTGTGAGATGGGGCGGGATGTGTGTGTGGGATGTGTGTGAATGTGACCATGTGTGTAAAATGAGATGGGATGTATTTGGGATGTATGTATGTGTGTGTGAACGTGAACATGTGTGTGTGTGTGCCTGATGAGATGGGATGTATGTGGGATGTATGTATGTGTGTGTGTGAATGTGAATATGTGTGTGTGTCTGATGGGATAGGATGTATGTGTGGGATGTATGTATGTGTGTGTGAATGTGAACATGTGTGTGTGAGATGGGGAACATTTGGTAAAAGTGCTAATGTTGGTTTAATTCGGATTTGGAGGTGGATCTAGGTTCTGGGTAATTCTTGTCTGAATTGTACCTGGATTGTCTCTGTATTCACCTAGCGCAGAAAGCTTTTATTCTGAGATCACAAACACTGCGATCACCAGTGCTCCAGGTAAAAGTGACTGTCCCTCTGCGAGGGAGCCTAAATATTTAAAGGTACAGTCCTCCACTAATAACCAACTCCGAGTCTGCACATTGGGTCTATTTTTTAAAGAAGATACAGTTGTTTCGCTTTACACAATCAATATTGGCTCTATCCAGCGTAAGTCTATAGAACGCTCGAATACAATGGGATGAAATGAACGGGATTGTACAGAACCAAACATTATTCACATCACTAAAAGCTACAGCAACGTTAGAATGAATCGTGCGTGGAGTCGGATCTTTCCCAGAGAGAGAGAGAGAAGGGGCTTCTGGTAATGGTGGCCGAGAGCCCAGAGAAAATGCACTGGGTGCAAGACTGCGTTCTCCGGATATCCCTCAATCTGCAACTGAGTTAGAATTTTAAGGGCATCTGCTTCATCTAGCCTGCGCCTACATACATAGTGGAACCTAATATTTTATCTCACTTCATCTATGCATATATCTATAACTATCGTTAGATACACAATGGTTATATATCTACTGCAGAATAATTCACATCTCCCTTATACAGTCACAATACACGTAGCCTTCTCTGCAAAGCATTTATTCTATTATTCTATATAAAAATTAAAGCCTCAATTATAAATTATCCTTTTACGTGTTCATGTGGAAATATAGAGTATGTATTGAATATGTCCCTAACACCGACAGTGATACGCCTCTCTCTTGTGCTTTAGAGATTTGCTTTATTCTGTACTTTCTATACAGCACTCAGGTTTATGCATCGCTGCCAATGTACGTTTTATTCACAGTCATATTCTAAGCCTGGTGGTTCATACTGTACCCATGTTATTGCGGTCCCTATTGTCTAAAAATACAATATCCTTCCTTCTATGGTATATTCGTCATTACAACCTGTCTTTGCCCTGAAAAACACGAAATATATAAATGCATTCTTTTATCTTTATTTCCATTCTGTATGTATAATGTTTCTATGTAATATTTATATCGGTCCCCTCTGAATGTACAGTCCTTTATACATTTCAAACACACAAAATGGTATATTTATGTAACTGCAGTACGCACACACGAGTATATTTAGCAAACTGCAGAGATGTTAATATAAAAACTGGTATGTGTAGATTTAGACAAGATTTCTAGCATAGCAGAGTTGCCACATTGGCTCACTCATCCAGACATGATTCTTTAAGAAAAAAACATGCTTTTACAAAGTTGTGCGTGTAAAATTTTAAAAATATTGCGGTTTGTATTATTTAAGGCAGGGGCGGTGGGGGGCGGGCGGGGGGGTTGATAAATAATTCGACGTCTTATTTTTTGCTTAGAGATGCGAGGAGACATTTGACGCTTCAATGAATCCAAGATCGCTCAGGATAGTTCAGTTTTTTCACGATTGTACCTTAATCCCTGTCACACAGGGGATGCAATAACAGAGGGTGCCGGATTGGGGTGGGGTGGGGGGTGAGGGGGTGGGGGGTGGTGGGGGAGTAGGAGGTGATGAAATGGACGTTAAAGAAATGTTTGAATTAGCCAAGGAGAACATGGGTACAGCCCAGATTTACTGAGGCCAGGACTGAGAACGGGAAACACGTGCAAATTATAAGCAGAGACAGAAAGGGTGAGATTTAAGCATCATATATTTGAATTTACTTGGTATGTTCTACTTAAGGACTTTACATAAAGATATATATTTTGTAATTCGTAGCAGTAATGATCTTTTCCTTTGATGAGTCTCGATTTCACTGGGTTGTTTTAAGGAGGGGATTATTTAAAAGGACAATATTGTATACTGAGCACATATTAGAGTTGTAAAATGTAACTGAGCTTGATTCATAACACTGCACAACCCAGCTAACAAAATAAAGATTCACAGCGACATGCCACTCAGAGACAGAGATGGTAAAATAAGCATTACAGTGTTGAGGGATGTGTGTCGAAATATCGCATCACCTCGGTTACTTTGTCCCAGATTTAACAATACAATTTCCCCCCGGTTTCTCTCAGGGTTGGGAGGAAGGTTGCTGCTGAGCGAATAGTTCTCGAACGCTTATCCCAACGAACGGCAATCTTTTGTTTTCCCATTGCCCCAACATCTACAGACAAAATAGGACTGCTTCCTCGGGGCCTGCACCTTTTATCTATTTATCCCCTGCGAGGCGATGGATTCTCTGTGAACTGTTCTGCATTGAGGATCTCAGGGCTCGCCCAGGCCTACACTGTGCCTTGTCTTCCCCAATCCTCCAGTGTTAGATCTCCCTCCATCCCACTGCACTCCCAGCCTCCCCCCTCTCCCCCCAACACCCCCACCCCTTACAACCCCACTTCCCGTTTTAATTTTACAACAGAGACCGTTTACCTGGTTAAAGGATCATTTTCCCACGAGTGTTTCTACATAATAATTGGAACCACATATTTCGCCGGGACATAAGGAATTAAATCTGGATAGTCCTGGTATCCAGCTCTTAACAGCAAACCTACATTGCCATAATTTTAACAGCAAAACAAATCCAGGTTAATGACATTTGTCACTAAGAAGGTGCCCAATGCAGTCCCTGTGAAATTGGAAAGGTCACATTCTAAACCATTACCAACAGTTAAATAAACACATTGCCAGTTCTGCTATTTAATGCGTGTTAAAACATTATTTTGGAAAATAGCACAAGTAAATTTAATAGAACTATTGTCACGAAGTACATCACTCAGGAAATATCTCTTTTACATACGAGTCTTTGGCAAGGTTGTATTCTAAGCTCATGTCAGTGTCCTTCTCCAGCCCCTCTCCCCCAAATCTCCAGACCTTCCTCACCCACCAGAACATGCCCACCCTCTCCCCTCCACAATTTTTCATCTGGTATGTACAATTTGGGGACATTCCCAGCAATAAGCAGTGGATTCAGTGGCTGAATGATTAGAGCCTGAATTTAAAAAAATAACTAAATCACCGCAAATAGTCTGAAGGACTGAGTCGCAATGAAATAAATGTAAGGAATTTTACCCCAACGATTGAGAGAATAATAGCAGAAATTATTCCATTATCTTTAGCAGGTAAGAATGGATGTGTAGATAGAATGAAAATTACTGTACATGGTTCATTGTTCTGTCGCCAGTAACTAATACATTGTGTTGTTAGGGCCTTTGCACCAGACTGCCCTGGCTTCCTGGGAGTGTATATTATATTTATGATTGTGAACCAATCGAAAGAATTCACTGTTGGCGCCCCAGAGTTGAATCAGGCAAATAATTTCAGCAGGTTTTTGCGGCATCCATTCCCTGTAAATACCCCAGCTCTGTGCACTATCTACCACATAAAGATACCAAACCCTTGGCTCATCTTAACAATTTTCATTTTATTTTAAGAAAGAACGTTCTATGTCATTACCTGCATGTACCAGAGTACAGGAAAATTAAACCGCTGCCCAAAATTCATTAGATAAACCAACAAAGAGAAAATGAAGAAAAAAATGAAGGCAGGACACAGGGATAAGGATAGAAATTAAAATAATATTAACGAAGTTAAAACCAAGCGGGAGAGAGACTCGTCCTTGGTAGTTAAAAGCTCTTTTCTTCCGAAAACATATTTTCTGGAAAAGTAACTTGTCAAATTAAAATATTAGCATAGCATGACTGGAATATTATTTTCAATCCACGTTTCAGCTTTAAAAAAAGTCTAAGATAAAGCTTATATGGATAAATAGATCCCTGCTCGAGAGAGCGATGGTCATAGCTAGATTTATAAATGGATTCATGGATGGGTAAAGTAACTCATGGTCAGAAAGATTCGCAGATTGATAGATTTGTGAACAGAGAGATGAATATGTAAAGATGTTGTAGTACACTGCTAGACAGAAAGGTAGTTTTTTGGATGGGCAACGGTTGAAAATTGAAGGGCCAAGGACTGCGACAAAGACTCAGTGAGGTTGTTCCCTACTGCAAGTAACAGCCACAAACTTTGCTAGGTCGCCTGTTCATTCCGCCTTTCTTCTAAAGCTCGGAACACACCCTTCGGTTATTTCACGTTTAATAACTTCATTATTTTGCACTGGGAACTTAGTTAACACGAACTGAGGCCCGCTACTCCCAATCTTTATTTGCGGTGGAAATATCTAAGATGGAATTTCTGTAATTTGTCAACTTTCGATTTCTACCAGTTCAGTAAATAAAATAGTTTTATAGTTCCTCTGAAAAGAGCTTTACGGAAAGCAAATCCACTTAACTGACACACCTTATTTTACATCTACTGAATGTACACACATTTATATATATCAAATCCTGCAAAGGGGCCTTCATTATGCATCTCACATAAACACACACACATTAAAATTTTAATTCATGTTTTAGAGGCACCGAATTTCAGAAAGAAGTTATATGAGTTCTTTTGTACAATGAGTTGAATTTCTATTTCAAAATCTTCATGCAACCAGTAAATGTTGGCTCCGCACTTACTACAGTGTAGACTTAGAAGATAATTCACCTGCTTTATAATCGGTTTCATCACCGCGAAAGGTGGTCTGTCTAACTATCTACACGTCTATCTATCTGTCTGTCTGTCTATCATCTATGAACCAGTCTAAAAGCAATTCTTTCCATATAAGCATGGTTGTATTTAAACTGTTACATGACTATTGGGTTATGTGAGAGAGGGAAACATTAATCTACAGTAATGTAATGTTTTACACGTGGGTCTCAATCATACGTTGCATTTAAACTGTTGGCTCTCTCTCCATCTTTCCATTTATAGCTGTCTATATATGTCACTTCTATCACAATACAATATATTTTTATATTGCATTTAACGGTGTTCTGACTACAGCAGAAGATATCCCAATGTTTGTACCCTCTAGCATCTACAGGATATGGAAACAATTGCTGCATGACTTCCCCCCCTAGTGAAATTGTAACAATTAAGAACCCTCCACCCCAATCATAAATAAACTGCTTCTGAATACTTCTTTTAAAACGGTCGCTACGTTCAGCTTTTGGATGAAAACAGAATTATTTCCGGGCATTTGTGTCACTCTAGCCCATATTGTACAGGTCTCGTCTTACAATGTTTCCCTGCAGTGCACAGATATCCCAGTTACAGCTTGAAATCGGACAGGAAGGGTCGTTGTTGGATTTTTTTTTTTGGCAATTTAATTTAATTTTTCCTAAACACGAGGCAGGCACCCACAGACTCGGCTCAAGCACGCTTCTAGAAATTGATATCCAAAAATAAACATACCTTAAGTGGGAGTCGGACACTCTATTGTTTGATGGGACGCCGGATTGCCTTGAACTGTATGTTCTAGTCATCTGGAGAGAAGTTCACGTTGAAATGTTGTATCAGCGGGTGTCGCCCGCTGGAAACTGCCCTGTGTTATTAATAGTGGACAATGTGTTTACGAACAATGTGAACTCTATGTGCTGGAATCCAAGTTGTGATTGTGACTGTGTGTTGTGCTGGTGTTGAGGGGTCCTTCCTTGTAAACCTCGGCGTGGGGAGATAGAATGTGTCACTGGGGATCTTAGCACGGTGGCGTATGGTGGGTGGGGGGCTCTGTGAAAGGGTACATGAGTGCACATCCAGGGCTCTGTGGAAAGGGTATATGAGTGTACATCCAGACACATCCAGTCAATGCAAGTAAATGTACGAGACATAAACAGGCCAAAGATGGTTTAGAAAGAACAGATTTAGCTCAGAGTCAATTTGGATGGCTTGTGTAAATGGAAAATTAGTTTAAATGAGGATGTACAGCTGGATATAATTTTAAATAGGTTAGATAGAAAGATGAAAAAAATCCAATAAAGAGAGAGAGAGAGAGGGAAGGCGAGTCTGTCCTCTTTCACACGTTCTACTGGGTCTGCTCTTTAATTCTCCAATTGTTCCTTATTTGAGTAGTGGGCGGGGGCGGGGGGGGGGGGGTCTAGCGGGGAGCGCTGGAGCCATTTGTACATGTTTTGTTTTAATTATCCCGTCCAATTGCATTGCACTGACCACACACAGCAGCGGGCATTTCATAGTGTGGCATGGAACCTATCAGAGTCTCTTCCTCATAGGCTGGAGTACTTAAACCCTCTTCTAACATCCAACTGTTCTTACCATTTTCAAAGCAAGTTTGGTTTCTATTAACATAAATCACACGCGTGGATAAAATTATTTCAGATTCAATTTTTTAAAAAAAACTATAGACATTAGTAGAACAAAATTCAATTTGGAAAAAAAAAAATGATGAAGGGCCCAAAATGTGAAAGCGCGAAACGGTCTTTCTGTCGCAGATGCTCATTTGCTTGCTGCGTTTCCCCAGCAATTTCTACTCTTTATATTTATAGATTCTCCGTTTGCACTGATCTCTCAGAATGTTAAAGCTGGAGGTGCTTTATCAGCCACACATAGCTACTGAAAGACTACTTCTCACTGCATAGAGGATTGTGCTACATTTACCATCTTGGTGTTGTCTTTGATAATCGTTTAATATAAAAACAGAAAACCAGAGCAAGGCGGAAATTCTTATGTGAGAGAAAGAGACAGGAGGCGGGAATTGTGCTGGTGACTCTATGTGATATATATTGCATATGTGCGCTTGGGAGAGTGTGGTTGCGTGTGAGAGATGCACTGCATGTTAGCGCAAAAGTGTGTTATTGTGTGCATGTGTGGGGAGGTGTATGTGTGTTGTGCTTTTATGATGAGGTTCAATGCACCAGCTATAATCGTGTGTCTTGTGATCCTGTATATGTGTGTGTTGTGTGTATGTGTGTGTGTTATGATTTTGTATGTGTGTACATGTTGTGATCATGTGTATGTGTGTGTTGTAATTCTGCTATTTATTTATAAATTTATAAATAATTGTGGCGATGTGCTGTGTATATGTGTTTACGTGTGTTTGTGTGTTATGATTCGGTTGGGTTGTGTGTGTCTGTGATGGACTGTCCATATATTAGTGTGACATGTTGAGGTTTGCAGTGACTGTACCTGTGTGTGTATACCTGGGCGTTTACATGGGTGTGCCTTTGATGCAAAACCATCGACCCGCCCCAACCAAGATGATTTGGTTAAAAATAAAACTTCTAAAAATAAAATAAACTCAATTACTCCTTCCCCTGAAGCTGGCTCTTTACCTAAAATATCCAGGGTCTCTTTAAAATATAATATTCACTTATGCTTGTACAATGCTTAGCTCTGAACTCATTTTACGTCGAGCCCCCCCCCCCCCCCCCCCGCCCCACGCCTTTCAGGCATTAAAAACCCATGTTTGGAAAATGTGATGTTCAGCACTGCAGACAGATTCGATGTTTAATATAACATCAGATACAAATTCTTACACATAGACAATCCATGTATGCAGTGGATGGTCTGTGAATACTCCAAACCTCACTGCTGTCTAACCCTCGCAAGCAGTAACCTTGAATCGCTCTCCGTGCACACCGCCTCTGTGCGTCTCTCATATCGCACAGGACATGTAGAAATATTCATTTTAGTAACCATAGAGACTTGGCAGCCAATCCCCACACTTCGGATTCAATAGCGACCAAAAGGGATGTTTAAAGTTGGGTCTCCCACTTCCAGCAACCTACAAAACCTAACTACTCTTGTTTAATGCTGCAATCCCTACTTTAAATGAAGTTACATTACACAAATTACTGAAGACACAACGCTTAAAAAATATAGTGGGGGTGGAGAGGGGGGTGGGGGGTGCGGAGTGGTATAATTGAGCATCTGACTTTTTTTCTGACCAACTATTTGTCTCTATATTTTGCAAATATACCACACGCAATATTTTATATATAAAATATAGCAGATGCTTAATGATATACCAACCGACTCAAGAACAGCTTCTTCCCTGCTGCCATCAGACTTTTGAATGGATCTATCTTGCATTAGATTGATCTTTCTCTAGACCCTAGCTATGACTGTAACACTACATTCTGCACTCTCTCCTTTCCTTCTCTATGAACGGTATGCTTTGTCTGTATAGCGCACAGGAAACAATACTTTTCACTGTATATTAATACATGTGACAATAATAAATCAAAATCAAAAAATCAAATCAAATATTTGTATAGCTGTGTATTCCGATTCCTATATAAACTGTGTGTAACAATCACTCTCTAATATTCAAGTACAATTTACTAGAACTTGGCACTAACTTGTGGACTATCAGATATTTTCTTCCCCCTTCTGTCCCTGTTCCCACTCCATTTATTACGCTCAAAACTACAGTTAAAAATCCCCGTTAGGAACAAACCTTTTCCTGGTTACCAAATGTACATTTTTTAAAAGTTTAACATTATGCCCACAAACAAATTGCGCTGTTAATCTTCGCGCCATTTATTTTCATTTGTTGGCCCCAATCTTGCAAAGGCACGGGTTGATGGCAGTGGGCAGCTGGCCCGAGATGGCGATTTTTAACCAACAAATCACTTCTTTTTTTAAAATCATAAAACAAGGAGAAGGAGACAGGGTCCATATGCGAGAAACTGTCAATGTTGGAAGAGTAGGAGGGAAAACAGGTAGATGAGGAAATGATGATTTGACGCCAGGCTTGGATTTTAAGAGCCCGAAGATTGGAGGTGGAAGATTGGCGTTCTAGACTTGTTGGGATTGCGAGAGAGACTCCGCTTGTCCGTTTATTTGTTACTCCGGTTCCATTATAGCAACCTCTCCAAACACCCCACGTCCATTGGATTATTGCCGGTCTCTCTCTGAACACGAATGTACCACAAAATAACACCTTACATGGATTCAAATCTGCGAGTTCGCGTATAAAACTATATAATTTTATAATATACAAAGGAAAGGGCGGATGGACCTTACATTGTTATAGGACTGCATGCATCTTCATATATTTCAGACTAAAGAAAGAATCCTCCCAATAAATCTTGAACTACACATAAAAACAACGCGATAGCTTAACGTACCGAAAAGTGGGGAGACCTATACAGCATTAAAGGAACATCTGGAGAAGGCAGATAGCTGTACAGTTAGAATGGGGAAATACAGAGAAACAGAAAGATGAGTAGATAGATAGATAGATAGATAGATAGATAGATAAGATTGACAGACAGACAGAGAGGGTGGTACAACCAGGGAGAGGATAAATAAATAGAGGAGAGATAGATAGGCAAATGCATATAGGTATAACTAGAGAGACTATAATACGACAATAGATAGACAAATAGAGTGATGACCAGAAAGAGGAAGGGACCAGAACTGTATAAGGGAACAAGGTGGTTAAGCAGAGAAATGATAGAGATAGAGAGGTGCAGGTAGATAAAAAGAGACAGACTGTGGAGATGTCAACAGAGATAACATTCTCTGAATACCTGAGAACTATTTACCCTATAATACACGATCAGCTCGGCCCCTCATTAGATTTTCTAACAATCGCTGTTTATGGACGATTTGAAACGAGATTAAAACCTTGTTTTTAAGTCTATCAACATGAGCAATTTCATCATCGAAGAAGGGGAAATCATGTTTTACACTCTCGACCCACCCTTAATTAATTTCCCCGGAATAAAGTCTTAATTCTGCAAATGTCTTCGGTGTCGAGATGGATCTTTTAATAAACGTAGGTTTTTTCCTTTAATATCTAACTAAACTGTCAACCTTTAATATTTCCCCAGTGCTAAGGGAACTCAGCTCACATTTCTTAACCTTCTTGGTATTTTATTTAGATGAGCAGAAGACACCGAATCAAGCCATTTCAATCGTTTTAATTAAAACCATTCCGTCTTTTGAACTCCTTATCATTCTGGGTTATTTTAAATTCAGCCTGAACTCGGTTCTGTATTGTCTCCGCGCTCGGAAATACATATTGACCCTGTTTATTTGTTTTTGGAGAAAAATTGTACTTTACGTGTCTCGCCTAGACATAATTGTGACGGGTGTGGGTGAGGAAAAGACGGGATGCGACAAAGACTGGGCAGAAATTCAGCCGAGATTCCGGATAAAATAAATCAAACAGCATTAAACAGTGAGCACGAAGCCTACAGAGGTGGCTGACTCACTTCCAATCTCTCCCCACCGCCCCTACAGAGCCACTGTTATTGAAACCTGCACTCATTTCACCGTCTCCTACACTAACTCATTCAGTCCCAGGACTGGACTTCACCAGCACCAGTACAGGGAGGCAGTGGTGTCGTTGCTGTTGTCACAGGACAGAAACCCAGGGTGCATAAGCAAATGCAACTGGAGGATATATTACCACGGTAAATAGACAGATAAAGTGATGGATAGCCAGAAACAGAAAGGGAATAGAGATGTGTAGAGAACAAAATGGTTAACAAGAGATCCCAGGTTCGAATCCCACCGTGGCAAAAGGTGAAATTTGAATTCAATAAAAATCTGGAATTAAGAATCTAATGATGACCACAAAACCATTGTCGATTGCCGTAAAAACCCATCTGGTTCACTAATGCTCTCAAGGAAGGAAAGCTGCCATCCTTGGTTTGGCCTACGTGTGAGAGTCGGGGCAGACTCAATGGGCTGGATGGCCTCTTTCTGCACTGTAGGGATTCAATGGTTTTATGGTGTAACTCCACATCCTCTTAAATGTCGAGGGCAATTAGGGATGGATAATAAATGCCGGATCAGCCTGCCCCATAAAATCATTTTAAAAGTCTTAATCTCACAATCCACAGCTTCCTGAAAGAAAAAAAACCCATCTGACCTCAGACAAGCATCATTTCTTTATTTATCCAGCTTTCTTTTAATGATTTTTATTCCAATCTTGGTGTTGTACTGCCTCGCAGGCCTTGGACACGGAGCTGGTGCTGGTAGGGAAGGGTGGGGTGGGGGTGACGGGACTTGCAGTTGACAGTGTTCCCATGTGTCTAGTGCCCTTGATCTTCTCGTAGAGGTCGTGGGTTTGGGAAGGTGCAGTCGCAGGAGCCTCGGCGAGCCTCAGTACAATCACTGCTGCCACTGCGTTCCAGTGGTGGAGGGAGTGAATGTTTAAATGAGTGGGTGGGATGCCAGTCAAGCGGGGCTGCTTTGTCCTGGACGATGTTGAGCTTTTTGAATGTTGTTGGAGCCACACCCATCCAGCCAAGTGGAGACTATTCCACCGCACTCCTGACTTGTATCTTGTAGATGGTGGACAGACTTTGGAGAGTCGGGAGGTGAGTTACTCGCCGCAGGATTCTCAGCCCTATTAACCTGCCCTTGTAAGAACATGGCTTATATATGGATGGGTGTACATAAATGACGACGTAATATGTCTGAACATAAAATATGCATATGCATTTTATGTTTATGTATTGTAAAACATCACATGTGCACGGGCACCTTACATTAGTGTCCAGGGGGGTTAGCAGGATAAATACGTGGGACTACGGGGAAAAGAGCTGGGTGGGATTGTGGTCGGTGCAGACTCGATGGGCCTAATGGCCTCTTTCTGTACTGTAGGAATTCTATGATTCTAAGTGAGTAGGCTACAGGTTTCTCTTAGAATGGATCGATTTCTCTGGAGTATCAATCGATGCAATCAGGAAATGGGTAAAGAACGCCGAGCGCAAACTCCAGATAGACATTCCCCTTTGCACCAGTCTCAGTACAAATACCAGGGGCAGATTCCTGCTGCCTTCAATCAGAGATCAGACAGTGTTTTTATGGGGCAGTCTATCCCTCTTCCCTAATTCTGTCCAGCCACAATTCAACCTGCAACCCCTTCGTGAAAACTCCATAAGACCATAAGACATAGGAGCAGAATTAGGCCACTCGGCCCATCGAGTCTGCTCCGCCATTCAATCATGGCTGTTATTTTTCTCATCCCCATTCTCCTGCCTTTTCCCCATAACCCCTGAGTCCTTTATTAATCAAGAACCGATCTATCTCTGCCTTAAAGACACTCAACTCCCCCTCCCCCCCCCTCCCCCACAGGTTCCTGTCGGATTTTCCGTTCCCGCCGCTGCCCTCCCATCGCCCCTTTGCTTTACCTCGGCACTCGCTTTAGGAGACCTCCAGCCTTTCGATGCAAATTGATTCACCGGGTGTAGAATCTGTCGATGTACACCGGTATTGTACCCACGCAACTATTGGAATTGGAGGAAGGTGGGGGAGTGGTGAGAAAGAGGTGGGGAGAGGGTGGTCCCCACCTCATTGTGCAGATGTCATTTTTTTTAACTAAGGTCCAGCTGCCAGAGTCTGGCTGTTGGTTTGGCATATGTCACGCCTAGTAGCAATGCAGAACCTCCAGTCGGACCTCCGCCCCTGCCTTCCGCCTGGGGCGTCATCCAGTTAAATGCCGGAGACAAATTGGAGCAAAGGGGGGAGGAGGGGGAGGGGGGGGGGGGTGAGGTGCAGACATTCGGAGCCCATTGAAGAAGAAAGAAAAGGTAGCTGGAAACTCAGGTGTGTGACAAGTTGCTAAAAAGTATTGTCTCGAAACATTCTCCATGGGGCAAATTATTACAGATTTCAGTAATATTCGTACACATCTTCACTGGGCGAAGATTCTTCTTCCTCCAATCAGTCAGTAAGGCCAATCATCCCAATACCTTTTAAAGCACGGCCAATTCTCCATGCCCCCATCCCAATTATTGCAGAATGAGGGGATGAAATAGCACAAAAGGAGGCCGTTCGGCCGATAGTGCCTGTGACAGCTCTTTGAATGAATCCCATTCTCCCTGCTCCTTTCCACTGGGGAACTGGGACAGAGTGTCTGTGTCAATGGGGGCAACTCGGTGCACACAGGCTGTGTGATCTTGAAGGTGTGAAGAGAGTTTCAGTCGCTCACAGTGTATAGAGTGGCTCTCCCTTTTTAGATACTGTTACTGCGCTGACTTAGAAAAAGTCATCCACCCAATTGGTCAAAGAGTACATTGATACGCAGTTTAAAAGCTACCTGATAAGATTCACCTACACACCGCCAGCCTTTCCTCCCGAATGCTCCTGCGTCTTGAGAATCTGTAAGAGAGTAAAACCAGCTCAGTTTGTTTCTTGCTCGCTTTCTGTATCGCAAACCCACCCTTTGTTTCTTTGAAATACCAATTAGTGCATTTGCATAGCGCCCAAATCAGACGCTGCTCGCAGCCAATGAGTGACGGTTTGTGTTGCCATGCTGGCAAAAGCAGCTGTCGATTTGTCGCACAGCAAGATCCCACAGATTCCAAAACTGAGGTGACTCTGCGGTTAGGGGCAATGGGACCACGCCCAGCACCTGGCTAGCTTGCAGCTGAATTGGTTTGAGGGTTTATAGGGCGGAGGTTTCGGATCTCGATGAGGACATGGGAAAACCAGGAGATAAATCGGCCCGACTACCGAACGAGCCAGCCCTATTGCAGCATCCAGATACAGACGGAGGGGCTTTGGGTAAAGGCTAAATCCTGCGGACGCTGGAATCTGAAACAAAAACAGAAAATGCTGGAAAATCTCAGCAGGTCTGACAGCGTCAGTGGAGAGAGAACAGAGCCAACGTTTCGAGTCTGGGTGATCCTTCGCCTGGGACCTGCGAAGGGCTCTTGGGTTCTTTGATTGCACCTGGAAGGATTGATCCAAATTTTTGCCACGACCCATTCCCAGAATCAGCATGAGTGAGGAACTGGCCTCTCTTTATCTCCAATCATTTCATCTCGCTGGGAAGGTTGTGCAGGATCAGTGTGTGTGTGTGTTTCATTTTATCGCGTGGATGAGGTTCCGGAAATGGGTTTGATTGGCTGGTTTCACAATGTGTAAAAATGAGATTGTTCAGCACCGGGTTAACAAACCCCAGAAAACATGAATGGAAGCCAAGGGCTAAAACAAAAAAAAACAGACTTGCATTCCTGTAGCGCCGGTCGCAACCTCAGGTATCCCCCAAAACACTTTACAGTCAGTGAGGTACATTAGAAGTGTGCTCACAGCAGCCAACGTGCGTACAGCAAGATCCCACAAGCGGCAATGTGAAAATCCATGACCAGACAAGCTGTTGGAGTGGTATTTGTGAAGGGGTGTGCATTAGTGAACTCAGCGGAGTTGATTGGAGGTAGCGCCATGATGTGGTCCCAACTTGCCCACCTGAGAAGGGAGTGGTTTCCGTTTAACTTCTGACCAGAAAGACGGTTACAAGGAGAGTGAATAAAAACAGCGAAGAAAACACCCTAGCCGAGCTGATCCCCCATGTGTCCCCTGCACAGTGATCACACCCATCCAAACTTCACTGACCCTCTACTGCCTATTGTGCCATAGTGCTAGACCCTGATGTTTGGGGTTAATCTGTTTCGCTTGTTGAAGTTTTCAGCCGATCTTAGGTCTGTCAGTCCAGGGTTCACAGCCCAGTCTCCTGTGCACCCGGTTTCCCAGAAACAGGAGTTATACTGCCACCTGAAATCGGAACAAGGGTTTGAAACGCACAGGAATTTCTCTGGGAATTACAATTCTTTTCGCCTGATCCCGGCTGCAAGTGAGAGCAACGCAAAAACTACAGCTTAGCTCCCTCCCAAGCACCGTTACTGCTCACAATGTGGGGTGAGTATGATTTTAGATCATCTGGGGGAAAAAATGGTGATTTAACCACAGGTTTGTTTGAGTCCAAGCCAGAATGATTTCACGATGGCGAGAGTTCTGGGAGAAAATGTCTTGTCGTTACAGAATGCCCAATAATCACTGCTCTCAATGTAATATTAACTCCTACTCATACTTCAACTTCAGCCTTCAAATCTATCTCATGGCTACTCCTTTCCAACTCTGGACTCTTGCGAATCTCCAGTTTTCATCACTACACTGGTGGTGCTGCACCATCAACTCCCCGGGGCCCTCGGCTCTGTAATTCCCTCTCATAACCGCCACGTGCCTAAGACACTCCATTATTCTACCTATTTTAAGGAAGTTGTTGGTTTCTGTCCCAATATCCCTTTGTGCGGTACGGGGTCAACTGCGGGACATTACAATCTTAAAGGCGTCACATAAATATGTATTGACTTAAAATACCATTGGATACAAACAGAATTGGAGCTGGAGGAAAGCAACCTATTGGTCAAATGGACCAAAACCCACTGGTTAATAGATTCAGAGGCAAGTGACGTAGACTTGGGGCACTGGGATCCTTCACAGCATTCTTCATTTTTAGTCTTTTTCTATTTAGTTACTTCTGGGCCTGGTATTCTAATCCAGGATGAACTCAATGCGCCCAATGACTCTAATCCAAAGCTTCTTCTTTTACCTTCTGACTCATCCCTAAACTGTAGAATTCCTTATCCGCACTTCTCCGCCTCTCCATCACAATCTCTGGAAGTCCCCCCTTGAAACCGGCTTCTTTGACCAAATTTTTGACCATCTGTCCTAAAATCTCCTTTTGTGGATCAGCGCCACATTTTGTTTGCTAACGCTCCGACAATGCGCCTGGCGACGTTTTACGACTGAAAAGGTGGTATATAAATACAAGTTGTTGTTGTATTATCACCTATTAGGTGCTGTCCAGTACAATGGCATTTAGCTTATATTCAGATTAATTTCCCTGGCCTCTGAATCCCAGGGTCGTTGATTGAAGTCCACTCCAAGAGACTTGAGCACAAAATCCAGGCAGACTGAGGGAGCCCCGCACTGTCGAAAACGTCGGATTTAGGATGAGAATTTAACCCCAGTCCCTATTGAGTTAAGAAAGACCATGGGAGCTTTCCACAGTGCCCTGGGGTAATATTTATACTCCACCCTACTTGACAAAAACAGGTTATCTACTCGTGATAGTATTGCTGATTGTGGGATCTTGCTGTGCATAGATTGGTTGCTATCTTTCCTACATTGCAACAACGACTCATTGGCTGCAAAGCGTTTTCGGGCTGTCCAAGGTCCTGAAACGAGCTTTGTAATTAAAAGTCTTTCGATTTTTTTTCTGTCAGGAAATCCCCTTTTAAAACTTTTACACAAGTCATGCTGCACCCACACCGAATGTACATCTTGAATAATGGGATGCCCAACTCACAATTACACCTCGAAGCGCCTGGAAAAGACCAGTCACCTGTCCATTGTAGACCAGCGCGGTGCTCTTCAGTGTGTGACAATGTGTACTGACTTTCTACCCAAATAAGGGTGTTTTTATTTTCAAAATAAAAGGACAACTCCACCCAGAGTTTGCATTGTTTCCTGCCAGTCAACTTTCACATTTCAGATTTGCCGTCAAACTAGAATTTGCAATGTACAGCTTTCATTTCAACTGCCGAGGAACTGCCAACATCAGCTCAAAATGTATTAAAATCTGTTACATTAACTTAGCTGCCTTGCCTGGTATTCCACTTCCATACTGACGCGGAAGGGTAGACTTCAATAGGAAGTTGTGGATACAACCCGAGAGGCACTAAGCCCTTGCACACACTACATGAACTTCGTCCAAGAGCAGTATGTCTCCAGTCCAGCATAGAGAATCATAGAATCATCCAGTGCAGTAGGAGGCCGTTCGGCCTATTGAGTCTGCACCAACCCAGGCCCTATTCCCATAACCCCACATATTGACCCGAACAAATCCCCCTGACACCAGGGTCAATTTAGCATAGCCAACCAACCAAACCCGCACATCTTTGGAGTGTGGGAGGAATCCGGAGCACCCGGGGGAAACCCACGCAGACACGGGGAGAATGTACAAACTCCACACAGACAGAGACCCGAGGCTGGAATTGAACCCAGGTTTCTGGCGCTGTGAGGCAGCAGTGCTAACCACTGTGCCACCGCGCCACCCAAATGAATACGATTTTTAAAAAGTTTTCAGACATTGGAAGCTCCTCAGCATTTTATATATTAACAAAAAGCTTCCAGGTGGGGGTGAGGGGGGGGGGGGGGGGGGAGAAGGAGGGGTCTATTTATGTGCAAAATTCACACATTACAGCTCCCAGTCCCAGATCCGGAGTGTGCTATAAGACAGTTGAAATCCATGGTGGTTACGCAATAGAACATTGCAGACATACAAATCTCAGTGGTTCCATCGTCTGCCATCTTAATCGAGATCTTGTCTGCACCCTCTCAAGCCTCCCCCTGTTTTTCTCCAGAGAACTCCATGTAAACTCACCGAATTCAAGCCAGGATGTGAAAGCTTTCCTGGCATTCTTTCTCAAATCCTCAAAGGCGTGAATGCTCTCTCCTCCCTCAGCCTCCCCCTTCTCCCTACCAGCGACACTTCAGAGGAAAGCCTTATCCACGATGTCAGCAAACCAGAATGAGATCGAATGTGGAGCATTGGAACAGGTCGTCCGTCTCAACTGGTCTGCGCTGGTGTTCACACTTCACGCAGGACTCCTCCCACTATTTCTCTCTCCTCCATGTGCTTTTCCAGCTTCCCCTACATTCTGTCTATCCTACTCACCGCAACTACTCCCTTATGATACGAGTTCCACATCCGTACCAGTCTCTGCTTAAATAAGTTTCTCCTGAACTGGATTTATTAGTGACTATCGTATGTGTCTTGATATTTAGTCTTTGAATTATCTGACGCTTGCAGCTTTGGTTTTCATGACTTAGAATCCAGTCTGGGACTCTCCTCTTGTTCTTCATATTCTGTAACAGGGACTGGGTGATGGACATGGATCAGTGACGTACAGCCTGTGCGACCTTATTTCAATCCCGCACCAACATTGTCTCAAGCCAGCGCTCTAAGAAACCCCCAGATTAATTTTGCATTGATCATTTGCCGTTTCTGGGATCTTGCTGCGCACAAATTGTCAGTGACTGTGCCTGTTACTGGAGCGTTCTCTATTGATTGCTTTGGGAGCCCCGGTGGAAGGGGTAACAAGTACTTCTTACTAAAGCAAACCTGCACTAAGGCCAATTTAGACCATGATTGACGTTGGATTTTCTCATAGCTTTGTTTTACGTAGAACTTTATATTTAAAAAACATCTTAGCCAAACCTCTCCCCATTCCTTTGAGCCACGTCTCCTTGTCACCGAGTCCCCTGTCCTGAGCAGCAAGGGTTTAACTGAAGCCACTAGCGGTAAAATTGTGGGAATTAATCCAATCAATGACTACTTCCCTTATCGGGTGACACCGTGATCCTGTCTGTATTCCTATGCGGCTGAAGAGACTCTCTGCTTCCCACTCTCAAGAATTTTCGCCCTCCAAGGACGGCGACACGGTGGAACTTCTGGATCTGATTAAAACGGTGGGATCAACTGGGAAGAATGTCACTAATTAAAGGGACAGATGTCTCTAACCTGCCCGCCTATCAATTCTTCCTCAGCACGGAAATTAACGCAATAATAATCAGAATCCATCCTGTAATAATTTTAATGGCCCTCCTTTTAACTGGACGTTTTAAAATATCGGATCCGCAGAACACAGTGTGAACTTTTTAAATGGACATTGTGGCTTGCAAGTCAAAAATGACAGATCTTGTTTCCTGAGCAGTTATTTCACAGACTGAGAAACTGTTTAAGAATGGGAAATATGTGTTATTTTCCTCCACAATAAATTACTTTATTCAATCTTCGAATAGTTGGAATCGAAAGTTTTTTTTGCATTGAATTTTTAAATGAAAGCAGGGGAACGGACCAAGTGACATCTTTAAGGAAATCAAGCCGTTAAAAGCTGGAAATCCCATTATATCCAAATCCTCAACACCCAGAGTAGGACAGCACATTCATATCGCATTCTGACTATAGAGAACACATACTGATAATCCATCCGATTACACCCGGATTAATACAGCCATCGACAGCTAAATCTCTATCTGTGCACCTATGGATTATATACAAATCAAACATACGTGCTTGTAGAAACTCAATTACAAAACATACATTTTGTAATCAACATTCACAATATAGAAGGTTAGATTTAAAACCCCTTCACTCAGATATAGTTTAAGTACGCACCTCGAGTTATTATATTTTCTCCTTAAGAGATATGTAGAACAGGCAGGTTACGTTAACAAGAACAATTTCCCCGTTTACTGTATATTTAGCATAAACACATAGATAATGGATGCTCGCTAAAGTATATATTTAATATATAAATAATGGCAACTAGAAACACTATCTACTATACACTCATAGTATATAATTCAACCAGAAAAAGTAAATATCACACTCATACACACACTCACTCACACATACTCACACACACTTAAATACACACACACTTATACTCTCTCTCATACACACACACACTTATACTCTCTCTCATACACACACTTTTATACTCTCATACATACACACACACTTATACTCTCTCTCATACACAAACACACACCTACGCACACACAGGTATCAGCATGGTTAAATATTATCACCTCAAGTTACGAACAATTTCCCTTGCACATTTTGGAACAGCAAAAATAAGAATTCGTAGACTTAACAGCTATCCGGGTGGGGAAAATATTAATTTCACTCCTTGTATTCTAAGCGAGAGTATTTGTTCAGCTGACTGCACAAAAAAATCACCACTGGAGTGGTACAATAAATATATGAGATGTAAAGTGGCTCCCCTTTTTAAAATGACCGCGTTGTTAGGCTTTTTCGATGGACTATAGGAAACTCGTTTAGCCCTATGTGTCTTTTGAAGAAAAATGTACAGAGGCCCATTTTTATTCAAGCAAACGCATCACGTTCGCCCTCAGTAAAAACTGTACAACTGGAAGCTGATGTCAGGGAGTTGAGATGTTAGGTGCCTAATATTCACCCCGGTGAACGATATTTAGATCTGAGACTTCGCGCACACATTACATAAAATATTTTTTAAAATGATAATTTTTCACCTTCCATCTTCGCATCGGATGTCCCATTTAGGTGAACTCTTGTATGTTTGTGTGTATGTGGGGGTGGGTGGGTGGGTGGGGGGAGGTGGTGGCAGAGAGAGATTCACGGTCAAGTTTAATTTGTAACTATCAGCAACTCGCCAATGGGAAGGGAGAGAGCCTTCTGCGTTTTATAAGGATACCCTGCGATTAAAGGTACATCCGCTGATAACCTTAAATTATTGACAGAGCGATGCATAAAGGATTAGTCGAAAATTAATGTCGCTTTAAGACGCGAATTAGATAATCGTTAGTGAAAGCGTGGAACATTCCACTCTCAGTTTTAATAATCACATTCCACACGCCACCGTCCAAATATCTTTTAAACGCACACACATTAACCGAAACAGGGATTTACTATAAGTTCATTTCAACTGTAATCTAGCCTCTGCGGATATTATTTTTATATAATTCTGGGCCTCAGCTGGACTGTGCAGGTGACAGGTGCCTCTGGTAAACTCCTCCTCTGTCTAATTTTACTCTGAACTTTGACGTTCTGCGCGGGCTTTTAAGAGCACGGATTTCCGTATGTTAACGATCTTTATTTCGGGATGAGCTTGATTCGTATGTTGGATCCATGCACCAGGTGGGAGTGAGCAGAGAGTGATACCAGGACCAAGCAAGGAGAGTCACCGACTGCATCTTCGCCTCGAAGGCTCCCTGGCAACCGCCAGATGTCCCAAGTGCAGCAAATGTTATTTCAAAATATTGTTAAATTTCCCCCACTTTGGGACATAATTGCATTTTATTAGGACACCTTGAATCAATCTCTCTGGCGTGTGCACATAGTGCAAGACAGACAGAAAGGGGGATGATTCTTAAATACGCAGTAAAACCAACTGAAGCAATATACAGTCATGTAAAATGAACAATAGTCATCAAGAGGACTGCATACAGGATACTTTACTGAGATCCGGGTTGCATTAAGCACACAAAAGCTACATGTACCTCGGTATTCGAGTTTGTAATGGGTTGCAGTAAATGCATAAAATGCAAAAGGACTGATTCTCAGCCTGACTGCCCTAGTTTTAGCAATTTAGCAATAGAACACCTCTCTGCAACATTGGAACACACACAAATAAAAGGCTTGTTTCTTTATAGAATGAGGCGAGTATCTGTTACACTCCAAAAGTACAATAGAATATATAAAATATATGCTCTTAAAAGGATGGACGTTCAATATTTACCAACTCAAACTTAACTCCTTTAATGCCACTTAAAATCTGCATGAAATCTAGAATCAAATCCGTCTCAATCGCTTCAATCAGGCAAAAGGGAAGGTGCTGTCCACTTTCTGATTTACTCAACTGTAGTTTGATACGGGCCCAGGTACAATGGAAACAAAAATGGATACCGGGCATATCCGGGAGACAATATTAGAATTTCTAAAAATAACACAGAGGTCAACGGGGGGGGGGGGGGGGGGGGAGAAGTCGCTTAGCTCGCAATTCCAAACAAGTTTGAGGATTTGTTCAATTTTAGCAACAAACTCCCTTGTGACTGTAGGCCCACAGACCGTCCCTGAGCAGTGAGCTCTGCAACGGAGGATGCTGGAGTTCCAACAGCAATGTTCTCGTCTGCAGAATTGTCACCGAGGTTTATACAGGCCCAGGAGTGTATATATAACATTATATATTATACATATATATATATTTAAAGGTAAACACTGAACACAATACTATTTATCCACTGTAAACAGTGTTACTCAAAAAAGCAAGATCAGGAGTTAATAACAAGCCCAGTTCAGACGATTGAGAGTGAGCACAACTGTCACAGGACTGACAGCCCGCAATATGTCCAACACTAAGGTGCAACGGTTGAAATACAGTTTTTAGCACAGGCATACCTTCTCATTCCATGCATTACTTCACACCTATGTCTATCTGCAACAGCACAGTTAGACTTGGATCCCTCCAAGTCATCGCATTTCCTTACCTTCTGAGGTAGAATGTAACGCAGAATCCCATTCTGGAAGGAAGCTCGCATGTGTTTGGGTCGGGAGAGAAATCTTGCAAGTCAGAATGTGACGGCGGTGATGGAAATCAATCAATGAAGCGCCGGCCAAATGCAGTCACTTTATCGGAGAGACTTACACAGAGTCCCTCACACATACACACAGACACACACAGATACAGACACACACTCACAGACACAGACACACACTCACAAACTCCAAATTTCGCTGGATAACACACATTGACAGTTGAAAATATGACGTTCTCCTCACTCGATTATCTGGAGGTACCTCTTTAAAACAGCACTGCTCCAGCATTGATGTGCCTTTTCAAATCTTATCCAACCCATAACTGCCCTTCTCCTCTCCACCCCCTTCACACACACACACACACACACACACACTTGATTATAAAAAGACAGGACTGATTCAGAATATTTTAATTTCACACGCTACTCCCAGGAGAGTGAGGGGAATTTTTTTTGTCCTTTTTTTTCTCTTCTTAACAAACAAGTGACCGCAAAAAATCGAAGGCAATAGAAGAAGTCAAAATCAAGTTCAACAACACAGAGGGAGATATTATCATGAGAATACCTCTTTCAGAATAGAATCTGGCCAGACAACGGGTTCTGGTGTCTCGCTAGCCCAGAGCAAGGGCCCTCAGTGAGATTTTCCCATGAACCTGGTGATTATTAAGACAACTGTGTTGGCGGGTGACACAGGACTATTGCCTGATTAGGAATTCTGTGCAGAAATATATATTTTTAAAGAAAATATGTTTAATAAATCTATCTATCTCGGAAAAGGACTGGATATTGTTCGTTGTGTCAGGTTCAAAGGCAGGGAGGTAGGCAAGTAGTTAGAAATTTAATAAACTTTTAATTTTTTTTAAAAAAAGATGCCCTTTTCCCGTCACAAGGTGCTATGAAATGAACATTCATTAGGTAAATAGCAATAGATGTAAAAGCATGTTGTATTCTCAATCCCGCCTGATTTTAAGAAGATGAGACTTTTAAAAGAAAGGAAACACTTGTGTTACTTACATGATTTTGCGGAATGGAAGTACATCCATTAGTTCTCGTCCTTCGCACGGTCAGAAATTGCGTCAAGTTTGCATTTAACATTAACATTGGAAATCCTTGATTGTGTTCTTGTGGTTATCTTGTTTAAGTTCTTTTTTTTTGATTCCCAGCGCTGACTGGCACCGAAATTGCGGGGACAAAAAAAAAGTAGACAAGGGACACAACTCTTCCCCTCAACTCCCCCCCCCCCCCCCCCCCCTCCTCCCACCCCTTCTGATTTTCTGCTAATTTTCTCACACAACTTGCGCCGGCTGTCTGGGAGTCCGCGTTGGAATCCAAACTCGCCCAGCCTGATGTGGACGTGTTCAGAAACCCAAGCAGCCGGCCCCGCAATTCATTGTCCAATTGAATTGATAGCCATTGTTCAATCTCTGTGTGATCCGTTCTCCTACACCCCTCACCCCCCCTCACCCCCCCCCCCTCCCCGCCTCCCCACTCTCCCCTCCACGTCTTGTACTCCCCACTCATTCCGCCAAGAGAGAGAAAAAATATGGACCAACATGTCCTCCCTCCCTCCCAGAGCAGGAAAGGAGCGGATCTGAAAGGAAATACGCGGCTCGGTGGATGTTTTCCCCTTCGAGACTTGAGAATGAGGGTTTGCTGTTGAGAGCTTCACTCGTTTCTGGATAATCTGCTTCTGCTTATAATCCCAACTTTTCCTGCCAGTTCATTAATGAAGCAATGACTGGATGGCACATCTTGAACATCTGAAGACACCTCCCCCCTTCTCTCTATTCCTGTTTCATTCTCTCTCTCTCTCTCTCTCTCGGCCACCGTCCAAGGCACCTTTGCTATTCTTAATTTACCTGACACCTCTCTCCTCCTGTAACTGGGAAAGATCCCGGTGCCTGGCTGTTTTGGTTTGAGGCACAGTAAGGTAACATCCCCTCCAGATCACGGTTAACAACTCACTTCTTCGCCAAAGGATGCAGCCGGTTTTCCCAGCGAGCCTCAAGATACACAAATGTATTATTTTTTTTAATTTGTCTTTCTGTCTCTGTCTCCCTCTCTCGCTTCTGTTTTTTTTTCAAAAAGACGGAGGGGGGGGGGGGGGGGGGCGGAATTTAAAAGCACAAGGATTGCGACTGGGTTCAGACATTCCAGCAGGCAGCTTACTGCGCGCTAAAACGCCGCTGAGATAGATCTGCCTGAGATGTTGTGGCACCAAACACGATAGAGAGGGAGCCTTGCTCTGGGTCACGTTGCTTTACGTGAGGTTAAGTATATACGTCTCCCATATTTTCCAGGCATCCTAGACTTGACTTCCATGCTATTTCCAAACACACAGACCCCCCCCCCCCCCTCCTGCATTCCCACATGCACTGCGCCGTTCACAGTGCAGAAAATGCTCTCTCTCTCTCTCTCCCTCCCTCCTTTCTGCAAGGCGTTTGGATAAAATTATGAAATAACCCATTGCACGGAATGGAGGGAGAAAATCCTTCTCCCTAAAACTCGCCACGTTTATCATTACGCGTTTGCGTCAGTGCGCCGAGTGGTTTAAACGGATTCACAATTTTACTGTGCTAATATCCAGTGGTCGCTATTATTTTTTGGTGGGATGGAAGTAGGGGGCTGGGCGGGGGGAGGGGGGGGAGGAGATATTATGCAGGCCGGTACATTGAAGGAATGTTTAATTAAGAAATGCACAGTGCCCACTCCTCAAAAAAAAAACCCAGTGAACGCTTCAGTTTGAGAGAGCGGATTGAAGAGGCGACTCTGAAATCCTCCTCAGCACACGGTGCCAATGCAGCCGGAGCTAAATTAAAATATCACACATGGTTTATCAATGGAATACATTTGTTGCGAAAATGTCACCTCCTCTTCAGCGACCCCCCATCCCTCTCCCCTCTCCTCCCCTCCTTTGCCCCCACATTGAATTAATTTCGCTAAAGCTTCTCGGAAATGCTTAATTTTTGCAAAATAATTATGAATGCAATGTTGGGAGTGTGGAACATACAATAAACTCCCGGCTTGTGTGAAACACAAGGCAAAGTACTTAAAACAGTACTGATGCGACAATGCGGATGTCTGGTCACCTTGATGCAGAACACTTTATAACCGGAATATTAGATTTGTGCAGATGGGGATTGGGGACAAGTAGTTTATAAATTAAATGACATATCAAGTAAAATGTAAATGTTGCTTAATCTGGGTACAGACTAATGCAAACAATCTGCCCCCATTGCAGAGATTCTTAGCAGAATGTGTCTGTTTACCTAATGTATTTGTTCCTTGATATGTTCCCGGGAACTAAATATTGTGATTTACATGTGACACTATGAGAGAAGTGTATTTTCATTAAACTTATTTATTTCATTAAAAACAAGCCCCGTGTCCTTCTCGCAGCAAATTTCTACGCTAGGCAGTTTGTACCAATGTTGGGGCACTGCCTATTTTTAAGACGGGTTGGAAATGAGTTGCGCACAAAATATGCAGCAAAACATTCACATGGCGAAAAGTAAAGCGACCTTGAAATGATAGATGTTTGAGGAAGGTCTCTTTTGGAAAGGAGGAGTGTGTAGAATCTTTACAGTCTGAAAGACAAGTCCAGGATGAAGCTACCTGACAAATTCCCCCGACGACGTTTGGTACTGCAATCCTGAGTTAAAACCATATTTATTTTTTAAAAATCCTTAAAAAAAGGAACACAATATTCTGTGCAATAATTGAAACATTAGATACATGATTTTAAAAATAAATGTAAAACTATTTTCGGCAGGGCCAAGAGGATATGGACGATATGCTATAAAGGTTGTGTGTGGGACAGGAACTACCTAAAATATCTGTACATTTCTGTAGGATTTCGTCACTAAAATTGTACTTTTCTGCAACTGATATTTCACAGGAAAAATAATACCGGTTTACATTTTTTTTTTGCAAACACGTACAGACGAAACGGTACAAGAAAAGGGGCAGAAATTAATTTTAAACGTAAAATAGATGTTTGAAATTTTCCATATTTTCCCCCCTGTACTCCCCCCCCCCCCCCCACACACACACAACCAAATTTCAGGATGTACCTAAATCTGAGGTAGCAAGGAAAAATATCGGCGGATTTTATTTGTATAAAATATTCCAGAACAAATTATTTTCATGCGTTAATTTATACATAACACATGGGGCATAAAATAATATTTTTGAGGTTGCAATTTTACAAGATAGGACGGGGCATGGGGCTGGGGGCACGGAAGGGGGTGGGGGCTTAATAAGTAGGAAAGGTGATGTTGAAAAATATTTCTCCTTCATTCGCCTTTTTTTGCCTTGTCCGTTCCGTCTTTTCGCTGTGAGGGTGGAGATATAACTAGAATCTGAGGGCTTAAGCTTAAACATCTATTTAACTGCAGCAATATTAACTGAGCACATGCATTTTTATACATATATAGACTGCTCGGGTTTATCCAATCTATAAAACAGAGGGCTTATCGCCCTTATTGTGCGCTTGTCGGAAACTTCCAGGTACAGGTACCCTCCAGTCAAACTCACAAGGAAGGTAACACAAGATGCATGGTTTAAAGATTAAATACATTTCAATCTTCCCCTGTGATTTATTGAAGGAACGCCAACCGTGGCTGATCCTAAAGAGATCTGTAAGTCTGTGTTTGGACAAAAATATCCATTTATATTAGGTTGTCGAAAACTTTCTTCGCTGGCTTCATGAAATAAAATGCCACTATTATCTGGCACAGAACTAACTGTTCAGTAACAGCCGGTTTAGCCCGTTCTCCTGTTTTAACTTGGGATATATGACAAGAAACCGCCACTGTTGCAGTTTTTCTGGGTTGCCAATTATAATTGACATAAAAATGCAACGACGATTATTTTGGCAATTTATTTTTTAGCAGATAGTTTGGTTTTAAAAATGAGTATAGCGATGTGTCTGTAACACACAATCGTATGCAGACATTTCTAATTCATAATCTATGCGCCAAGAATTTTGTTTTTGCAATAACTGCAGTTTGTATGTTAGATTTGCGTGTTATTTTTCTTTTTGAAATAAAGTTATTGAACAAAGAAATCTACAGTTTGCTGTTGTCGACATACTGTGTGTGTGCTGTCCATTCTGTAACTGTACAGCGCGTCCGGTTGCCCCCCTCCCCTCTCCTCTTTCTAACTTGCCCCGTTTCTTGTTTAATGTCCTGATGTTAAATGCTTGTAAAAGGAGGAGGTCAAATCAATTGGTCCGAGAGGCCTCGAGGGGGGAAATGGGAAATGCCTGCATGCAATGCATAAGCTCTTGGTCAGTCCCTGAGGGTGCGAGTCTCTGGTCATTAGGCACCGCTTAACTTTTACATATTGCTGTAACTTTTCTTGAACGAAGGAAACTAATGGTACAAAGCGGTAATTCAAAGCTCGGTCACTCCTAACCAGTGCGAACCACCTTTGCGATTTCGCCTATTTAGTGAGGACACACTACATTTACACAGTTGCTTCACACGCAATACATCACTTTAACACCAAGACCCTAGTCTATAATTCGGACATATTTTACAAGTTATATATGGCATATTGTAGGACCTGCCATATACTGTCAAGATATTACTTATTATCTCCAATAATATGACGGAGGCAGTGTAGTATGTTTCCTATATACAATTACTTACATTTGATATCTATCATTTTCTTGTTCCTAATTCTAAAAAAGATCTTACAATCACATGTAATATGATTTAATTCGGACCAATCACCAAGTGCATTGGATTGGGAAATTTGTATTTCAGGGGATTTATAATAACAGCATTTCTATAGACCTGGTAATACAAGTTTACTGTCCGTTACTCTTCGCTTTATCTCTCTATAATCTGCCCCAGCGCCCGTGTTACCCCTTCGATGTTGAAAGCAAGTTGGAAGGGAGAAGGGGTAGGTCCAAGTGGTCCAAGTTCTCGGGTTGAGAATTGTTCTTTACAAGTGAACTGTGTGAAATGTCCCTTGTTTGGGTGTGCTGTCTCTCGCTCTAGCACCGACTCAAAATATTATTGTGTCCAGAAAAAAAACCAGACATCGACATCAAAATAGCAGACTGTACACAAACAGCCAACGCACTCATACTTAAACCCTGCAAAACCGCAGAAAAATAAAGTTAATTTGTACAGATTTCTGCTATTTATAAATGTGCCACGTCGCTCTGCCAAGCGAATGAATCTTTTTAGCTATTTTGTGATTTAATTTTACTTCCAAAATCGAATGAAATCCAACGACGCTTCTCTCTTTGAAACCAGTTGTTTTAATTTAATAAATTCTTTAATTAAAATTGCTAAGTTCCGTTTAATTCGTTTCACTCATGTTTTATTTTGGAATATTAAAAATATGCTATTATTAAAGATTTTGTAACTTTTCAGAGTTCCACGCTGGATAACAAACCGTATTAAATATATTTTTAAATTCGCTGCACTTATTTCCAACCCCGTCGCTGTATCTCTGTGCAACACCCATTATCAGGTTCAAAGGAGACACATTTAAAATGGTCAGAATGTGCCATTCTGCATTCAGTTGGCAGTTAAATAAGAAAGTTTTATATATTGACATTAACTTTGCACTGTCACAGAACAGAACATTTTTCAGGAAAGATTCATATTTGAAATAATTATTTAATCGAATTATAGCCAGTTATTAAAATACAAACACGGATGGGACAAAAATAAAAAAATATGTAGCACCGCACTCAGAAGCTCGTTATGAAGTGAAATTATACCCAGTTTAAAATCTTATTGATGCCATATTTGATATATGAATATACAAGTTCAGATTACTGGAGATACTATCAACTATTGGTTAAATATTACTTCAGTAGTAGCTGTCCCATTAGCTGTCCCAGTAGCTTTCCCAGTAGCTGTCCCATGCCACATATTTGTTGGGACTGGCGGTAGTGTTCAGTGAGGATGGGGGTTGCAGAATTAGGGCTCCCAACTTTTATCATCACTTATTGCCCCTGTAATCTCCAGGAACCGCACTCCAGGAAGCGGTGCAGGACAGGACACTACTTCTGGTGCATTTTCCCAACACAACTTAAAAAAACCAATTCTGACTAACATATTTAAGGCAGCGAGCAATTTCTTTTCAATATTCGGGAACATTCTGCATTCCAGCACTGTAACTATTCAGTTCCCAGTTTGGGGCGTTTGGACTGTTTTGACATATTCGGTGATATCGAACGTTCTAATAGAAACCACTGAAGGATTTTTAAAAACCTTATACAATTTGAGTTTTATTAAAAACATTTCTTGAAGTTAAAATAAGTTTTATATTTGCAATTATTTAATAATTTGCAATTGTTAATTTTCAAAATTAATTTTAGAATGGCGTATTATTTAATTTTTAATAAGAAAAAATAGATGCAAAATCGAGACAGATAGAATAATTTTCTTTCACTATAAGGGAGAGATCAAGGTGCACTAGGAAATAATACAAAAGGCGGAATCTGAATTGTAGAAGTGATGGATTTAAAATAGGAAATCTGCAGAATAATTATTCTATTCTCCGGCTGAGTTCTATTTCTCAGCTATCTGAATCCAGTTCCCGTGAATCTCGAGAAAATACATCATTGTCTTTGCTGGAAACCTACTTTTTTTTTTAAAAAGCAAACTTTCCCCTCAAAATTAAAAGATTTAAGATACAGTTCGGTCGCTCCTCGATCGACTCGGAAGAACCAAAACAAAAGGACAAAATTAAAATAGATTCCAAAATAAAAAATCACGTGTATCTTACATTTCAGAAATTGTTTGACAAATAATTTTACTCACTACAAATATTTTTTCGCTGTAGTTTTTTAAATGTTGGTGGATAAAGTCGCAAAATTAAAAAAAAGTAAATGTAACAAAACGAATATTTCTGTCATTCCCTATTTACACCCCTGTTGCAAAAAATTAAAAGTTAAAACGACCCCTTTAAAAAAAAGAAATCAAATCAAAAGTTTACAGATTCCCCTGGGAATTTATGACTTGTATTTAATTCAGAGAAGGCGCATAATTATCTCTTAGCTCCCAAATTTTGCTTGTGTAATATTATCCGCTAAGCAGGAACAAATGTAAAATAATCTGCATGTGTTTTATGAGGTTAGGAAGCTCCCGCTGTATATTTTGTTTAAAAATATGGCGGGAATCTTGGGGCGGTGAAATTGAGGTACAGCGACACCTGTCGGCTGCAGCCCAATCTCAGCCAGCCAATGATTGATCAAGGTTCTTTCCATTGGCTTGGGAGCTTTCCAATGTCTTGTATGGGGAACAAGGTTAATCTGAAAACTGTTCGCAAAAAGTTCAAGTTTGGACTCGAAATTTGCTCTTGCCCTCAGTTTAACAGCAACCGTTTACATTTGCATAGTGGCCCTGGCCACAGGAAAGCATAGAAAAGTTTTAATGTTTATTTATTAGTGTCACAAGTAGGCTTACACTAACACTGCAATGAAGTTACTGTGAAAATCCCCTAGTCGCCACACTCCAGCGCCTGTTCGGGTACACTGAGGGAGAATTTAGCATGGCCAATGCACCTAACCAGCACGTCTTTCAGATTGTGGGAGCAAACCGGAGCACCCGGAGGAGACCCATGCAGACACGGGGAGAACGTGCAAACTCCACACAGACAGTGACTCAAGCCGGGAATCGAATCCGGGTCCCTTGTGCTGTGAGACAGCAATGTGTCGTTGTGCCACCTTCCCGAAATTAAGCGAATGGACACCCAGCTAAAGAAAGGGGTAGTAGTAGGAGGGGCAAGAAACTTGGTCAAAATGTTCAGGAAGGCCTTAAAACAGGCGAGAGAGTGGGTGGCGAGAGAGTGGGTGGCATTAGAGGAAGGAATTCCAAAGCATGGCTGTCACAGGGACTGAAGAAACATTTGAAAAGGGTCACAGTTGGAAGAACAGACATGTCTTGGAGGATTCTAGGGTTGGACAAAATGTTACAAAGGTAGGGCAAAGGTGAGGCCATGAACACCAGGGCAGCACGGTGGCACAGTGGTTAGCACTGCTGCCTCACAGTGTCAGGGACCTGCGTTCGATTCCCGGCCTGGGTCACTGTCTGTGTGGAGTTTGCACGTTCACCCCGTGTCTGCGTGGGTTTCCACCGGGTGCTTCGGTTTCCTCCCATAATCCAAAGATGTGCGGGTTAGGTGGATTGGCCAGGCTAAGTTGCCCCTTAGTGTCAGGGGGACGAGCTAGGGTAAATGCATTGGGTTATGGGGATAGGGCCTGGGTGGGATTGTGGTCGGTGCAGACTCGATGGGCCGAAAGGCCTCCTTCTGTACTGTAGAATTCTATGATTCTACGAACATGTTAAAATGGAAGTACTGTCATATCGGGTGCCAGTGCAGATTAGTGAGCACGGATCTCTGTTGGGTCCAGGGGATTGGGTGCAAGTTAGGATACTTTGGAGTGAGCTCAGTGATCTGGAGGATGCATGATTTAAGGAAAAGTCTGGAGGTGACAAAATGAAGATGTCAGCAACTGATGGACAGAGGCAGGTTTATGGTCAGGAGCAGTTCGGGAGCTGGAAGTAGGTGGACTTGGTGATGGAAACGGGAGCTAATAAAGTCGGTGTCAAATCGATGCAGTCAGGAGGTGTTATCCATTCAACTCCCTGGACCTTGAGCCCATTCGATTAGATCTATACCTCAATCCCACTTACCTGTCTTTTCTCTATATCCCGTGATACTGTTATTGAACAAACACCTATTAATCTCAGTCTTAAAAATGTAACTGATCTGCAGCATTCACCTCCACCTGTAGGGAGCGCGTTTTAGATTTAAACTTTCCCTTACCTGGAGGAATGTTTCCTGATACCATCCCTAAACTGCCGAATTCAACTTTAAAGACCACCCCCCCCCCCCCCTCCTCCCCCGCCTCTCCCCGCCATCTGGATTCAGTCACTGAATCAATGTCTCCCTAACAATGTCTCCCTATCGACACTAACAAATCTTTTGATCATGTTCCGGTTACTGGTGTGTGGGACTCTGTCCGGCACAGTCCAGTTTCAATCCATTCTCACCAACACACTTTCTCTTCATGTCTCACACATACTCGGATCCGTTCAAACTTTCTGAAAAGTATTGAACTTTAAGAAAACTACGGACCTTATTTCTGACGCACATTTTTTAGACTTAAAGTATTTAAACTAGACTTTTACAGACAGCAAGAGACCCTTCGGCCCACTGTGTTTTTAAATGCCTGCAATCTCATTTGAGCCCAATCATTCATCCCACCAGTATTTATATCCACATGAGCGAATAGTCTGAGTTACGTTTATCCACCCAGTATCCATAATAGAGGAACGGAGTAGGCCGTTCAGCCCCTCCAAAATTTCCATTATTCAATGGTGTATCTTACTTGCCTTGATTCGATAACTTTCACTTGCCTAACCTAACTCAAATATCCGGTCAACCCTCATCCCTCTAATGTTAACATGGTTTCTCCCCCAGCCACTTACTCAGGAAGCAAACTCTACAGACTCTCCTCCTGCCCTCCATTCGTTTGATAAGATCCAACATGGCGGACTGGTAATTGGATCTAAAGTGAAGTGACAAGTTAGATTCAAACTTGGATCAGGGGCAGGAAGTAGAGGGCCACAGTGAATGCATGTTTCAGTGACTGAGTACAGTGGGATTCCACAGGGCTCAGTAATGGGTCCTTGCTTCTTGTGATATATTTCAATAATTTGGATTTAATTAGGGGGGGGAGGATGAATAAGAAGTCTGCAGACAATACAAAACTTGACCAAATGGTTGATGATAAAGAAGAAAGCTGTCAACTGCAGGAATATATCACAAAATGCTACAGTGCAGAAGGAGGCCATTCGGCCCATCAAGTCTGCACCGACCACAATCCCACCCAGACCCTGTCCCCATGCTTTTACCCTAGGTGGTCCCCCTGACACTAAGGGACAATTTAGCATGGTCAATCCATCTAACCCACACATCTTTGGACTGTGGGAGAAAATCAGAGTACCCGGAAGAAACCCATGCAGACACAGGGAGAACGTGCAAACTCCACACAGAGAGTGACCCAAGCCAGGAATCAAACCCAGCTCCCTGGCGCTGTGAGGCAGCAGTGCTAACCACTGTGCCACTGTGCCGCCCATATCAATGGACTAGTCAGCTGGGTGGAACTGTGGCAAATGGTGTTCAATCCAGAATCATGTGAGGTGGTGCAGTTGGGATGAAATATTCCGTCAATATGGATAAATTGAGGAAAGTGGGATTATTTTAATTACAGCAGAGATTTACGGGAGTTTGACTTCATTTATATAGCATATTTTCACAACCAGCAGATATCAGAAACAAAAACAGAAAATGCTGAAAAATCTAAGCTGGTCTGACAGCATCTGTGGAGAGAGAATAGAGCCAATGTTTAGAGTCTGGATGGCCCTTCATCAGAGCTACACATTTTATAGACAATTAAGTACTTTTTGAAGTGTAACTATTGTTGTAAGACAGGAAACACAGCAGCCAATTTGAGCACAACAAGCTCCCACAAACAACAACATGATAGTTATTGAACAATCTACTTTTCTGTGATGTTGATTGAGTGATATGTATCGGTCAGGCCTCTGGGGATGACACCCCACCCCCTACCCCTGAAGGGTCATTCAGACTCAAAACATTGGCTCTATTCTCTCTCCACAGACACTGTCAAATCTGCTGAGATTTCCCAGCATTTTCTGCTTTTGTTTCAGATTCCAGCATCTGCAGTATTTTGCCTTTATGATATAATGATGGTGAGGCCATAGCTGGAATTTTGTGTACAGTTCTGGTCACCACATTGCAGAAAGGACATCTTTGCTCTGGAGAGAGTGCAGAGGAGATTTACAAGAATGTTGCCAGGACTTAAAATTGGATCTATGTGGAATGATTGGACAGGCTGGAGTTGTTTTCTTTGGAACTGAGGAGGCTGAGGGTTGACCTGACTGAGGTGTAAAAAATTACGAGGGGCTGGACAGGAATGTCCCTTTTTCCCAGCAGAGTGGTCAATTATCAGAGGGCACTGATTTAAGGCAATTGGTCGAAGGATTAAAGGGGACACAAGGAAAACTTCTTCACTCAGAGAGTGGTGGAGGTTTGGAGTTTGCTGCCTGGTTTGGTGGTGGAAATCCTCAACTCATTTAAAAGCTACCTGGATCTGCACCTAAAGTGACCTGGTGCTGGAAGCTGCAGGGCTATAGACCTAGTGCTGGGAGGTGGGATTAGAATGGTCAGCTAATTTATAAAATTATTTTTTGGCTAGCTCAGACATGAAGGGCTGAATGGCATCTTTCTGTGCCATGACCTTTCCATGGTTCTATGAGTTGGACAAACTGGATTGCTCTCTGAAAGAGCGAGCCCAGATTTGATGGGCAGAATGGCATGTTTCTCTACAGTATGAATCTTTGATTCTCTGATGCTGGATGTGCGGCGATCTAATCCCTTGAATCTGTCTTCATAACTTAGACCCAGCAAGGCCAGGAACTGCCAGATCACTCTCTTCTGAAGCCTTTCCAATGCATCTATTGCCTTCTTTGAGGCAGGATGACCAAAAATGTATCCTATGCTCCATAATTGGCCTCACCATTGACTTGCACACGATGTGGAGCTACGTGCTGACCTTTCCATAGTGCTCAGCTCAATGCAAATCTATAGTGATAATGGCTCAGACAGTTGTCTCACTCCAAAGACTTGACCACAAAATCTAAGTTGCACCACAGTCCAGGACTAAGGGAATGCTGCACTGATTGAATTGCATCTTTCAGATGAGGCACTGAAGTAGACCCTATCTGTCCTTTCAAGCAGATGCAAAAGTTCTCAAAGTACTATTTCTAAGGAAAGCAGGGGTATGGTTTCTACCCTGTATCCAAGCCAATAATTATCTCTCAACCAATACCTAAAATCCGATTATCTAGTCATTGCTGTAGGTGGGAGTTAGCTGTGTGAAAATTGGCTGCTGTGATTCCTACATTGCAACAGTGACGACACCTCAAATGTACTTCATTGGCTGTAAAGCACCTTAGGACATCCTAAGAAGGGACTTTCGCAGTAACTGGGTGGCACGGTGCCACAGTGGTTAGCACTCGGCCTCACAGTGCCAGGGACCCGGGTTCGATCCCCCGCTCAGGTCACTGTCTGTGTGTGGTTTGCACATTCTCCCCCTGTCTGCGTGGGTTTCCTCCGGGATGCTCCGATTTCCTCCCACAGTCCAAAGATGTGCAGGTTAGGTGGATTGGCCGTGCTAAATTGCCCCTTAGTGTCAGGGGGACTAGTTAGGGGAAATTCAGGGGGTTATGGGGATAGGGCCTGGGTGGGATTGTGGTTGGTGCAGACTCGATGGGCCGAATGGCCTCCTTCTGCACTGTAGGGCTTCTATGAGCTTCATTGCAGTGTTAATGTAAGCCTACTTGTGACATTAATAAATAAACTTTAAACTTAAGAAAGTGAAAGGCACTATATAAATACATGTTCTTACTCCTTTTACCCAACAAGTTCAGATCAAGTTTCTATGAACTTTTCAACAAGTTATGAACGGGAACTCAATAGCTAATCATTAATCTATAAGATCTATAAGCGGAGATTTAAAAATGTGATATATTTGCAATGAAGGATTTCCCTTACAAACATTTAGCCTTTCTCTAGTTGTCCAAAAGTAATTGAAAGTGGCGTCGGAAGTGCCAAGTGCATTATTTGGGATATTGAGGATACAGGTCTTGTGTAACAAAGAGAAATTGGATTCCAGGGAGAAATCTACTGCTCTCAGCTATTCAGGTGACATGAAGGATACACAGGAATATAGAAACGTGATAAAGATTACAATTTGAATTTTAAAATACATCTTTACACCTCATAGTGTCAGATAATCAACACCTTGTGAGTTTTGGTGCTGTGAAGGAAGTGGGAATGGTTCCTGCATCAGTGTTAGCCATCAAACCACATGAAGAGAAAGAATTTAACCCAGAGCAGACTGGGGAAGGCAGAACATTGTACATGCAAGGGGGTAGAGGGGCAGGAGAGGGTGGCGGAGGGGAACAAGAGGCAAAGGGGGTAATTCTTAATAATACTGTGCTGAAACAATGTAGTAAATTGGTGGAATATTCATCTCAATCTGTTTAGTCTGGGGCTAATCCTTACAGTGTGTTGTGTAATTGTTAGAAACATGTCCAATAATATTCCTTCTGCTGGAGCTGGTGTGAAAATGCAATGGTTTTCTTATTGGCTAGTGATGATTATGACAGCTTTAGACAAGGTAGACAAGAAGAAACTGTTCCCATTAGCTGAGGGGAGTTTCCCCAAGAATTGGGGGACACAGGTTTAAGGTTTCGGGCAAGAGATGCAGGGGGTTTGTGAGGAAGAGCGATATTACACAGAGTGGTAATGACTTGGAAATGATTGCCTACAGCGGTGGTGGAAGCAGAAATGATCAAAGGAAATTGGATAGCTGCTTGAGGGAAATAAACCTGGAGGGTTAAATGGATAAAGAGGGGGGATGGGATTGACTGAGTTGCTCGATAGAGAGGCAGCATGGATTCAATGGGCCAAATGGCCATGAGTCTATAACCCATAGAATCCATGCAGTATAGAAAAAGGCCATTCAGCCCATCGCATCTGTACTGACAACAATCCCACCCAGGCCCTATCCCCGTAACCCCACGTATTTACCCTGCTAATCCCCCTGACACTAAGGGTCATTTTTAGCATGGCCAATCCACCTAACCCATGCATTTTTGGAGTGTGGGAGGAAACTGGAGTACGTGAAGGAAATCCACGCTGGCACAGGGAGAACGTGCAACCTTCAAACAGACCCAAGGCTGGAATTGAACCCGGGTCCCTGGCACTGTGAGGCAGCAGTGCTAATCACTGTGCCACCGTGCCGCCCTTGATACAATTTCTAAAATGTAGATATAACTAGCTGCTCTTCATAGAAATGACCAGATTGTTAAAAAATCCAATTGGTTCACTCATGTTCTTTAGGAAAGGTCGCTGCTGTCCTTACCCAGTCTGAGCCTGCATCCAATCCAGTTCCATTCAAGTGTAGTTGACTATGCTCTCAGGATGGGACTCGCAAGTTATTCAATTGTATCTAAGATGCTCCACTTGCCTGGATGAGTGCAGCTCCAACCATACTCAAGAAGTAACATTTGCACCACACAAGTGCTAGGCAATGACCATTTCCAACAAGAGAGAATCAAACTGTCGCCACTTGACATTCCATGATATTACCATTGCTGAATCGCCCACTATCAACATCCTGGGGGTTACCATTGACCAGAAACTGAACTGGACTAACCATATAAATACAATGGTTACAAGAGAAGGTCAGAGGCTAGGAATCCTGTGGCAAGAACTTATCTCCTGACTCTCCAAAGCTTGTTCATCAAGGCACATGTCAGGAATGTGATGGAATATTCTCCCCTTGCCTGGATGGGTACAGCTCCAACCACACTCAAGAAGCTTTAACCCATCCAGAACAAAGCAAGCCGCTTTATTTGCACCCCGTCCACAAACATTCACTTCCTCCACCACCAGCACTCAGTGGCAGCAGTGTGTACCATCTACATGATGCACTGCAGGAACTCACCAAGGCTCCTTAGGCAACACCATCTAAACCCACACCGACTACCAACTAGAAGGACAAAGGCAGCAGATTCATGGGAACACCAACATCTGGAAGTTCCCCTCCAAGCCGCTCACCATCCTGATTTGGAATTATATCTCCAATCCTTCGTTCTCACTGGGTCAAAATCCTGGAATTTATTGCCAGGGTTGGGCAATAAATGCTGGCCTTGTCGGTGGAGCCCACATCCTGTGAAAGAATAATAAAAAACTGCTGCAAAGAATAACACATTCATGACAACCAGCATCTCAAGAAGATATATCGAAGAAGGAAGTGTTGAGTATCCTAAATTGCATTAAGGTAGACAAGTCCCCGGGGCCAGATGAGATCTATCCCAAGTTACTACGGGAGGCAAGGGAAGAAATAACTGGGGCCTTAACAGATATCTTTACATCCTCTTTGACCACAGGCGGAGGTTCCAGAGGACTGGAGAATAGCCAATGTTGTTCCCTTGTTTAAGAAAGGAAGCAGGATAATCTAGGAAATTATAGGCCGATGAGCCTGCCGTCAGTGGTGGAGAAGCTTTTGGAGAAGATACTGAGGGACAGGATATATGCACATTTGGAAGAAAATGGACTAGTTAGTGACAGGCAGCTTGGTTTTGTACGGGGAAAGTCATGTCTCATCAATTTGATAAAGTCTTTTGAAGAGATGACAAAGATAATTGGCGATGGAAGGGCTGTGGATGTAATTTATAGGGATTTTAGAAGGAGTTTGACAAGGTCCCACATGGCAGACTGGTACAAAAACTAAAGTCACATGGGATTCGGGGTGGGCTGGCTAGATGGATACAGAACTGGCTTGGTCATGGAAGACAGAGAGTAGCAGCGGAAGGATGTTTTTCAGAATGGAGATCTGTAGCTAGTGGTGTTCTGCAAGGATCAGTGCTGGGATGACACAAAGGTTGCGGAGTTGCTGATAGTGCCGGGGATTGTCAGAGAATACAACAAGATGTAGATAGATTGGAGACTTAGGCACAGAAATGGCAGATGGAGTTTAATCTGGACAAATGCGAGGTGATGCATTTTGGAGGATCAAATTTAGGTGTGAATTATACTGTAAATGGCAGAACTCTTAGGAACATTAACATGCAGAGGGATCTGCGGTCCACAGTTCCCTAAAAGTGGCAACACAGGTCACCAAGGTGATTAAGAAGGCACATGGCATGCTTGCCTTCATCAGCTGGGGCATTGAGTACCAGAGCTGGGAATTCATGTTGCAGCTATATAAAACCTTGGTTAGGCCATATTTGGAGTATTGCATGTAGTTCTGGTCACCACACTACCAGAAGGACAGGAAAGCTTTGGAGAGAATGCATCACCAGAATGTTGCCTGGTCTCAAGGGTGTTGGCTATGAGGAGAGGTTGAATAAACTAGGATTGTTTTCACTGGAAAGACGGAGGCTGAGGGGAGACTTGATAGAGGTCTACAAAATTATGAGAGACACAGACAGGGTGGATAATCAGAGGCTTTTTCCCAGGGTGGAAGTGCCAATTACAAGGGGGGTCACAGGTTCAAGGAGAGAGGGGGAAAGTTTAAGGGAGATGTGCGGGAGAAGTTTTTCACACAGAGGGTGGTGGGTGCCTGGAATGCGCTGCCAGAGGAGGTGGTGGAAGCAGGCACATTAGCAACATTTAAGAAATATCTGGATGGGTACATGAATGGGAGGGAATAGAGGGATACGGACCGAATAAGGGCAGAAGGTTTTATTTTGGTTTAGTTAGGGCATCATGATCGGCACAGGCTTGGTGGGCCGAAGGGCCTGTTCCTGTGCTGTACTTTTCTTTGTTCTTTGTTCTTTGATCTTTGGTTTTTGTAAGACCCACGACCACCTTCCCAGGCTAATGAGTTCCAGCCTTGCCAGAGATGCTCATATCCTGAGAATGAGTTAATAGAACAGCTCAATAACAACAACCTGCATTTATGTAGCACCTTTAACATAGTAAAATATCCCAAGGCGCCTCACAGGAGCGTTATCAAACCAAATTTGATGCCAATCCTCCTAGGAGGTCTTAAGGCCCATGACCAAATGTTTGATCAGAGAGTCTTAAAGGAGGAAAGTGCGATAGAGAGGTGGAGAGGTTTAGGGTGGAAATTCAAGAGCATAGGACTTAAACAACTGAAGGTACAGCTGCTAATGATGGCGTGATTGAAATCGGGAATGTAAAAGAGGCCAGGGTTGCGGGAGGTTGTAGAACTGGAGGTGTTTACAGAGATAGGGAGGGATGAGGCCATGGAGAGATTGGAAAACAAGGATGAGACACTGCCAGTGTCAATGTAATGAGTTACAAGGTGAGATAGTGAGGAATTATTGATTAGGTGACACCAATATTGAGGTTTTAAAAACCACAAAAGGGGAAGGAAGGCTGAGGGATAAGAGAAATCCTCCAGCTCTGTGGCCCTGGGGGATGAATGAGTTAGAGTAGCAGATGGTGCTTTGAGTTTTAGTTTTAACGGAGTGAGGATGTGATGCGCGATTAATTCACACGGGAGCAGAACGTACCCGGGAATAAAGGCTTTTATTCACGACAAATAGGAGCACACTACTTAACAATATTATCCCAGACTAAAGACTGCTAGGAAGTAGCAGTGACCTTTATACCCCTGTAAGAAGGCGGAGCCGAACAGAGTGTACCACATAAACAATGATAACAGGTGGAACACCCAGACCCGAACCCCAACAGTAACAAGAGTAACATATGTACAAGTACCCATAGTGGTAACCATCTATGGTTCACCACATTCACCCCTCCTTTAAAAACAAAGGCCGGTGGGGTAAGAAAACAATACGAACTGTCCACATGTTCACAAGTTCAGCTGTTTCGGGGGTCCGCACCGTCTCTGCGACCTCCGCAGCACTGGCTCCAGTGCCGGTTCTGGTGACCATGGTGATGACCCTCTCTCCGAGGTGGTGTCCACTGACTCCTCCAGTTCCTCTCCCGACTGCCGACCTCGAGATGGCGACAATCCCCTGGACTCAGGCAAGCTGCACACGGGAGTAAGAGGGTTAAGTTGAGGTCCCGATGCTGTTCGCGCCGTGTCAGGAGGGGAGAGAATGGGCAAAGGAATCCTAACCAGGGGTGCGGGAGTGACGGGGGCTTCCAGGTCCCCTGCAGGCGCCAGATCTCTGATAGAGACCGTGTCCACTCGCCCGTGAGGATATGCCACATAGGCATATTGAGGGTTGGCGTGGAGGAGCTGGACCTGTTCAACCAAAGGGTCGGACTTGCGGGCCCTAACATGCCGCCGCAGGAGGACAGGTCCTGAGTACGTCAACCAAGACGGCAGTGAGGTCCCAGAGGAAGACTTCCTAGGGAAGGCAAACATCCGCTCATGTGGGGTAGCGTTGGTTGCCGTACACAGGAGGGACCGGGTCGAATAGAGCGCATCAGGAAGTACCTCTTACCAACGGGTGACTGGAAGACCCCTAGACCGTGGTGCCAGTAAAGCAGCCTTCCAGACTGTAGCGTTTTCTCTCTCGACCTGTCCGTTACCTCTGGAGTTCTAACTTGTAGTCCTACTTGAGGCAATTCCCTTAGAGAGCAGGTCGTCGCTCATAAACGATGAACCCCTATCACTGTGGATATAACTGGGGTAGCCGAACAGGGTAAAAAGACTCCGCAGGACTTTGATGACCGTGGCAGCGGACATGTCAGAACAGGGGATGGCAAAGGGGAATCGAGAGTATTTGTCAACAATGTTGAGGAAATACACGTTCCGATCCGTCGAAGGGAGGGGCCCCTTGAAGTCGACACTCAATCGTTCAAAAGGGCGAGTGGCCTTAATGAGGTGTGCCCTGTCAGGCCGGTAGAAGTGCAGCTTGCGCTCTGCACAAACCTGGCAGCATCGAGTTATTGACCCGACATCCTCTATGGAATAGGGCAGATTCCGAGCCTTTACAAAATGGAAGAGCCGAGTGATCCCCGGATGGCAGAGATCATTGTGGAGGGCCTGTAACCGGTCGTCCTGCACACTGGCACATGTTCCACGCGACAGGGCATCTGAGGGCTCATTGAGCTTCCCCAGACGGTACATGATATCATAGTTGTAGGTGGAGAGTTCGATTCTCCACCTCAAGATTTTATCATTCTTAATTTTTCCCTTTAACGTGTTGTTGAACATGAAGGCCACGGACCTTTGGTCCGTGAGCAGGGTAAACCGTTTGCCAGCCAAATAATGGCGCCAATGCCGTACGGCCTCCACAATGGCCTGAGCCTCTTTCTCCACAGAGGAGTGCCGAATTTCGGGGCCTTGGAGGGTGCAAGAGAAAAAGGCGACGGGCCTGCCCGCCTGGTTAAGTGTGGCGGCCAGGGCGAAATCAGATGCATCACTCTCCACCTGAAAGGGGATGGACTCATCAACAACGTGCATCGTGGCTTTCGTGATGTCGGTTTTTACCCCTTCAAAGGCTAGGTGAGCCTCTGCTGTCAGGGGAAAAGAGATAGATTTTATGAGCGGACGGGCTTTGTCCGCGTAATTGGGGACCCACTGTGCATAGTACGAGAAGAAGCCTAAGCATCTTCTCAGTGCTTTGATGCAAATGGGTAGGGGAAGTTCAAGGAGGGGACGCATACGGTCTGGATCGGGGCCGATGACCCCGTTTTCCACCACGTATCCGAGGATTGCTAGGCGGTGCTTGCTGAATACGCACTTCTCCTTGTTATAGGTCAGGTTCAGGAGAGTCGCAGTGCGTAAAAACTTCTGGAGGTTGGCGTCGTGGTCCTGCTGGTCATGGCCGCAGATAGTGACGTTGTCCAGGTACGGGAAGGTAGCCCGTAGCCCGTTTTGGTCCACCATTCAGTCCATCTCACACTGGAAGACCGAGACCCCATTAGTGACGCCGAAAGGGACTCTTAAAAAGTGGTAGAGACGGCCATCCGCCTCAAAGGCTGTGTATTTGCGGTCCTCTGGACGAATGGGGAGCTGGTGGTAGGCTGACTTCAAGTCGATGGTGGAGAACACCCGGTACTGCGCAATCTGGTTGACCATGTCAGATATGCGCGGGAGAGGATACGCGTCCAGCTGCGTGTACCTATTAATGGTCTGACTATAGTCTATGACCATCCGGGGCTTGTCTCCAGTCTTGACCACCACGACTTGTGCTCTCCATGGGCTAGTGCTAGGTTGAATGACCCCTTCCCTGAGGAGCCGTTGAACCTCAGATCTAATAAAGATCCGATCCTCAGCGCTGTAACGCCTGCTTTTAGTCGCGATGGGCTTGCAGCCTGGCACGAGATTTTCGAATAGGGAAGGCGGGGTAATTTTAAGTGTTGAGAGGCTGCATGTGGAGCGTGCTGGACAATTTGGAGGCTGCTGTTCTCCCACTGAAAGTGGAGGGAGTGGCCCATCGTACTGCAGGGTCATACTCCTCAGGTGGACCATAAAGTCTAGCCCCAGGAGTACCGGAGCGCAAAGGTGCGGTAGCACGAGGAGCCTGAAGTTCTCGTAGACTGTGCCCCGCACCGTTAGAGTTACCACACAGCTCCCAAGAATGAGGACAGATCGGGACCTCGACGCCATGGAGATTGTCTGCCTGACAGTTTGCACACGGAGAGCGCACTGTTTTACTGTATCCGGGTGGATGAAGCTCTCCGTGCTCCCGCTGTCAAACAGGCAACGCGCCAGGCGCCCGTTTACCTCTATGTCCATCATGGACTTGTCGAGTCTGTGAGGCTTGGCCTGGTCCAGGATGATTGACGCCACTGTTGGATCCCGAGCGTAACTGCAGGCAGTTGAGATAGCCGACGACGAGGACCCCTGCTGGTCCCCTGCGGTTGGTGTCGACCAAAATGGCTGCGCCCATGAATCGCACACGGTCGAGGATGTTGAAAATGGCGGCACCCGCAGGTCGCACGTGGCTGGCGTCGTCGTCATAGGAAATGGCGGCACCTGCAGGTCGCACGTGGCTGGCATCGTCGTCATAGGAAATGGCGGCGCCCGTGGATCGCACGTGGCTGAAGACATCAATGAGGCTGGAGACGAGGAGATGGATCCTGGGGAGTCGCACGCAGCACTGCTGGGCTTGGAAAGGGTCTTCACTCGGCACACCTTTGCATAGTACCCTTTCTTTCCACAGGCGGAGCAAAACACCGCCCTGGCCGGACATCTTTGGCGAGGATGCTTCGCCAAACCGCAGAAATAGCACCGTGGGCCTCCAGGAGCTGCCGCAGCCGTCAGGTCTGAAGTTGGGAGCATCATCGCGCAGTTCCGAGGAGCCGCCGAGTACAGCTGAGGCAGCGGCTGTGCTTGCCACGCTGTTCCCACGTGGTCGGTGGGGTAGGTTTCGAGACTTCTGGAGGCCGTTTCCACTGCGTCGGCCAATTCTACCGTCTTAGCCAGGTCCAGGTTACCCTGCTCTAGCAGCCGCAGGTGGATATAGGATGAGCCGATTCCCGCCACGAACGCGTCCCGAATGAGGTCGTTGGTGTATTGAGTAGCCGACACTGCCTTGCAGTTGCAGACTCTGGCTAGCTGTTGAAGTTCGCGCAGGTACTGTCCTGTAGTTTCGCCGGGCTGCCGCCGTCGAGTGGCTAATAGGTGACGAGCATGAATTTCGTTCGGCTGTTTATTGTACAGCTTCTTGAGCAAGTCGATAGCATCTTTATAATTTTGGGAATCGCGAATTGTTGCATACACAGTGTCGCTCACCCTGGCGTAGAGGACCCGCAATCTGTCGTCGTCGGACTGGACTGCTGCCGAAGTCTCAACGTAATCCTCGAAGCACTTCAACCAATGGTCGAAAGTGTTCGACGCCCCAGCGGCACGCGGATCCAAGGTTAGCTGATCGGGCTTTAGCATCTGCTCCAGTTTGTTCGAACAAAATTTTCAGTGTTTGTCGTGAATAAAATTGATGCGCGATTAATTCACACGGGAGGCTAGAACGTACCCGGGAATAAAGGCTTTTATTCACGACAAATAGGAGCACACTACTTAACAACATTATCCCAGACTAAAGACTGCTAGGAAGTAGCAGTGACCTTTATACCCCTGTAAGAAGGTGGAGCCGAACGGAGTGTACCACATAAACAATAATAACAGGTGGAACACCCAGACCCTAACTCCAACAGTAACAAGAGTAACATATGTACAAGTACCCATAGTGGTAACCATCTATGGTTCACCACAGGATGTCAGGAGAAATTTATCAAAGGTTATGAGGAATGAGAGAAGAAACTCATTCTCCAAATCTCCCTGCAACTCTGGCCTCTTGTGCATTGCCCACTTCTTTCATCCCACCATTGATGAATCTGTCTGCAGCTGTTACAGCAAGAAGCCTCACAACACCAGGTTAAAATCCAACGGGTTTATATGGAATCACAGACTTTCGGAGTGCTGCTCCTTTGTCACCTGATGAAGGAGCAGCGCTCCGAAAGCTCGCGGTTCCAAATAAACCTGTTGGACTTTAACCTGGTGTCGTGAGACCTCTTACTGTGCCACCCCAGTCCAACGCCGGCATCTCCACATCATTGCAGCTGTTATGTCTCACAGCTCCGGAATTCCTTCTCTCATCCACTCTAATGCCCTCCCTATCTCCTAAAAAACCTACCTCTTTAACCAAACATTTAGTCGCCTGAACTAATATCTCCTTCTTTGCCTTGCTGTCAGATGTGTTTGATTACACTCCTGTGAAGTGCCTTGGGACATTTTACTACATTAAAGGCGCTATATAAATGTAGGATGTTATTGTTGGTGCCATCTCAGGTACTGAGAGCATAGCACTTGCACATCAGGAGCTGAAGTTGATACTTGATATTAAAACAAAGGTTATTCTAGAGCATCAAAGTACATTTATCAGCATGATACACGTCAGCACTGCAGCACTATCCATCATCTCAAAACAATTTAACAATCTGTTATTGTTTCAGTTTATTAACAATGCTATGAGTCCGTCACTATTGAGGGCGAATGTTCTCAATGTGCATCCGATTTTGTTTCAAGAAATGAATGATGAGAAATCAGGAAATGAAATGTTAATTATTGCAAGGCTAGATTTCACTTCAGTAACTGATAACTAAACCACCAAGTGAGAGACACTGGAAGCTGGTATTTGTAATTCACATACACAGCTGGATTTAAACAGAATGCTGATCAATAGCCTCATAACTTTGCAGTGAACTGGTTTTGCTTCCTTGAACACAGGAACACAAGAGATAAGAACGGGAGTAGACCGTATAGCTCTTTGAGCCTGCTCTGCCATTCAATAAGATCATGGTTGATCTTGGGCTTCAATGCCTCTGGGATTGAGAATTCCAAAGATTCGCATCACTTTGAGTGAAGAAATGTTTCCTCTTCTCAGTCCTAAATGATCGACCCCTTATCCTGAGGCTGTAGCATTGTGCATTTGATTCCCCAGCCAGGTGTAACAACCTCTCTGTGTCTGCCCTGTCAAGCCCCTTCAGAATCTTATATGTTTCAATGAGACCACCTCTCATACTTTTGAACTCCAGAGAATATAAAGTCCAATTTACACAGCTTCTTATCATGGAGCAACCCTCTCACCCCAGGTTCCAATCCAGTGAACCCTCGCGATACCGCCTACAATACACAGGAAAGGGAAGCTATTGGTTGGGGGGGGGTTTTATGGAAATATGGATGAAATCGAGGAACGCAATCCTGAAATACAGGTGAGATTCATGCGCTTCCCAGAAATAAAGAAAACCAGAGCCTGCATTTATAAAGAGCCATAGCATATCCTTAAGACATCCCATAGACATTTGAACAACAGTCCTTGTTGCTCGATCAGCAAACATGGGAACAAATTAGTGCACAGCAAGATGCCACAAAGCACAAACAAGATAAAGCACTCCATAATCTGTTATAGTCATAGAGTCATAGAAGTTTACAGCATGGCAACAGGCCCTTCGGCCCAATTTGTCCATGCCGCCCTTTTTTTATAAACCGCTAAGCTAATCCCAATTGCCTGCATTTGGCCCATATCTCTCTATACCCATCTTACCCATGTAACTGTCTAAATGCTTTTTAAATGACAATGTTGTACCTGCCTCTACTACTGCCTCTGGCAGCTTGTTCCAGACACTCACCACCCTCTGTGTGAAAACATTGCCCCTCTGGACATTCTTGTATCTCTCCCCTCTCACCTTAAACCTATGCCCTCTAGTTTTAGACTCCCCTACCTTTGGGAAAAGATATTGACTATCTAGCTGATCTGTGCCCTCTATGACCTCTATGAGATCATCCCTCAGTCTTCTACGCTCCAGAGAAAAAAGTCCCAGTCTATCCAGCCTCTCCTTATAACTCAAACCATCAAGTCCCAGTAGCATCCTAGTAAATCTTTTCTGCACTCTTTCCAGTTTAATAATATCCTTTCTGTAATAGGGTGACCAGAACTGCACACAGTATTCCAAGTGTGACCTTACCAATGTCTTGTACAACTTCAACAAGACATCCCAACTCCTGTATTCAATGTTCTGACCGATGAAACCAAGCATGCCGAATGCCTTCTGCACCACTCTGTCCACCTGTGACTCCACTATCAAGGAGCTATGAACATGTACCCCTAGATCTCTTTGTTCTGTAACTCTCCCCAGTGCCCTACCATTAACTGAGTAAGTCCTGCCCTGGTTCAATCTACCAAAATGCATCACCTCACATTTGTCTAAATTAAACTCCATCTGCCATTCGTCAGCCCACTGGTCCAATTAATCAAGATCCCGTTGCAATCGGAGATAACTTTCTTCACTGTCCACTACGCCATATCTGCAAACTTACTAACCATGCCTCCTATATTCTCATCCAGATCATTAGTATGAATGACAAATAACAGTGGACCCAGCACTGATCCCTGAGGCACACCACTGGTCACAGGCCTCCAGTTTTGAAAACAACCTTCTACAACCACCCTCTGGCTTCTGTAAAGTCCAACGCCGGCATCTCCACATTCTGTCAAGAAGCCAATTTTGTATCCATTTAGATACCTCACCCTGGATCCCGTGAGATTTAACCTTATGCAACAACCTACCATGCGGTACCTTGTCAAAGGCCTTGCTAAAGTCCATGTAGACAACATCAACTGCACTGCCCTCATCTACCTTCTTGGTTACACCTTCAAAAAACTCAATCAAATTTGTGAGACATGATTTTCCACTCACAAAGCCATGCTGACTGTTCCTAATCAGTCCTTGCATCTCTAAATGCTTGTAGATCCTTTCTCTCAAAATATCTTCCAACAACTTACCCACCACAAATGCGAGGCTCACAGGCCTGTAATTCCTAGGCTTTTCCCTGCAGCCCTTTTTAAACAAAGGTACAACATTTGCCACCCGCAATCTCCTCCCTAGCCTCCCACCGCGTCCTGGGATATACTTAATCAGGTCCCGGGGATTTATCTACCTTGATGCGCTTTAAGACTTCCAGCACCTCCTTCTCTGTTATATGTACACTCCTCAAGACATCACTATTTATTTCCCCAAGTTCCCTAACATCCATGCTTTTCTCAACAGTAAATACTAATGAGAAATGTTCATGTTACAGAAGCAATGTCAGACAGAATTCCAGGAAAAATTCCTTTTAGTATGTTATTCGCATACACCTTAGACTGTAGGCTGGACCTCAGTTTGATGCCACATCTGAAGAACAGGGCCTCCTGCAGTGCAGTGCTCCCTCAGTGAGCTCGAGTCCAGGCTGTACTCCTTTCCAAAAAAATACCTTCCTCATAAAAGTTGTAAAAGTGCATGACATAATAGTTCAATTTGACACTACATAAAGTGAAACACAGTTCAATTTCTTTCCATGCAGCATGTACCACTCTGAGGTACCTCACTACACTTGCAATTTAGGATTGTATTTACAATATACATTTTACATTTCATGTCAAACAGTCTCTGGTGTAGACACCCTATGAGGTTTTACAAGGACTCCAGATTCCATGTTGGGAGGGCTTTAGACTGTGGCCTTTCTTGGGCGGCATGGTAGCACAGTGGTTAGCACTGCTGCCTCACAGCGCCAGGGACCTGGGTTCAATTCCGGCCTTAGGTGACTTCCTTTGGGGAGTTTGCACATTCTCCTTGTGTCTGCATGGGTTTCCTCTGGGTGCTCTGGTTTCCTTCCACAGTCCAATGATGTGTGGGTTAGGTTGATTGGCCATGCTACATTGCCCCTTAGTGTCAGGGGGATTAGAAGGGTAAATATATGGGGTTACAGAGATAGGACCTGGGTGGGATTGTTTTTGGTGCAGGCTTGATGGACCAAATGGCCTCCTACTGCACTGTAAGGATTCTATGATTCTCCTTTGAGCTTTTGTAGACACAGCCTCAACGTTTCGTATGTTTTTCAGCATGAATTCCTGGACCATGGAATGTGCCAGTCTGCAACACTTGGCCCTGAAGGGTTTGACAAGATAGTTGCTGAGAGATTTGGCTGAATTTTCCTGGCCCCATTTTGGCATGCTCGAGTACTTGGGGGTGGGGCAGAGGACAGGAAAATAGGGGGGGAGCCGTGTTGTATTCGCTGTTGCCATTCCCACTGTAGGGAAGCAGATCAGCTGTCTGAAGCACAGAGGCAGGCTCCCAATCTGCATAACTAAGGCCCCAATTAGGGCAACTTTCCATCCTCTCACTACTTTGCCACTGACAGCGTGCTACCAGAGGCTCAACAGAGCAGGAATCACCATTCTGCTGTTAGGGAGATACACGCCTGAAAGGCTGCAATTGCAGACAACTTAGATCCAGTGGAAGGATTTCCTCTCCATGACCACCCTCGTACCTGCCCATATCCCAACCTTTCAATATCTCAAGTACAGGGCAGGGAGGGCATCTCATTCTGAGGGAGAAACCCTTGCAGTCCCTGATCTGTGTAAGCAGCATTCAAATTTCCTGGTTGCGCTGTTGAGATTGTAGGGGTGTTTAAAGTCTTTATTATTTATTTATTAGTTTCACAAGTAGGCTTACATTAACTTTCCGATTAAGTTATTGTGAAAATCCCCCAGTGGCCGCACTCCCACGCCTGTTCGGGTACACTGAGAGAGAATTTAGCATGGCCAATGCACCTAACCAGCACGTCTTTTGGACTGTGGGAGGAAACCGTAGGCACCCGGAGGAAACCCACGCAGACACGGGGAGAATGTGCAAACTCTGCACAGACAGTGACCCAAGCCGGGAATTGAACCCAGGTCCCTGGCGCTGCGAGGCCGCAGTGCTAACCACTGTGCCGCCGTGCCGCCCATCCTTTTTTGACATGCGGCATTGAAAGCCCCTCCCTTATAGGACTGCAAGCTTAGAAATAGCCAATTTGAAGGCTGCCTCCCATGGGATTATGTACTGGTCCCGCAGTTGGCACCTGCAGGTGTGGGACCCCCATATTGTCCCAACCTTGGGGTGCAAAAGCTAGCTGGAAAATTCTGCCCATCATTTCCCCAGGGTGCAGAATGTAGGGTTGGGCTGGGGGTGGGGTGGAGGGTGGGGGTGGAGGAGTGGGGGAGTCGGGGGGTTGGTGGGGGGTTGGTGGTGGTAGGGGTGTGGGGGAGACAGTCTCAGGATAGGGGATTGTGAACCTTTGGGATTCTCTATGTCAGAGAGCTGTGGATGCTCCATCATTGATCATATACAAGACTGAGATTGATAGATTTTTGAACTCAGAGGGAATTAATCAAATGGGGCGAGGGTGGGAAAGTGGAGTTGAGGTCAGCCATGGCTTTACTGATAGCTGCAGCAAGCTCAAGGGGGTGAATGGCATATAGTTTGTATACAGCTGAGAGGGACATCACAGCCTCAGATTAACAGCTCAGACAGTGCAGTACTTTCTCAGCACTCCTGAGTATCTGCTGTGTTCCAATCTCTGGAGCTTTTGGACTTGAACCCACTGCTGACTCGGAGACAAGACTGTTACCCGCTAAGCCATTGGGCTGAATAACACAGGGGGGTGGGGCAGACAGCAGGTCCCGTTATTCCCCCCACCCCACCCCCTTCCCCCAGAAAATGACCCAGCTCTCAGCCATAAAACTCTGCAGGACGGACTATTGAGGGCCGAGTGGGGCTCCCGCTCCTCACTGCGGTGAATGTCCCGCCCGCTGGAGTTGCCGGCCAACCGAATTAGCTGGCAGCTGCCCTGGCAATGCCAGGATGGCGTCCGTGGCCCCTGCAGATCAAGGCCCATGGATACCCAGAGCAGGTAATTCCAGGATCTTGGACCACGAGTGGCACAGTGGTTAGCACTGCTGTCTTACAACGCCAGTGACCCGGGTTCAATCCTGGCCTTGGGTCACTGTCTGTGTGGAGTCTGCACATTCTCCCTGTGTCTCCGGGTGCTTCGGATTCCTCCCACAGCCCAAAGATGTGCAGGTTAGGGGGATTGGCTTGTGCTAAATTGCCCCAAGATGTGTAGGTTCGGTGGGATTAGCCATGGTAAACGTGTGTGGTTACATTGATAGGGCAGGGGAGGGGGCCTGGGTAAGATATTCTGTCAGAGAGTCGGTGCAGACGTGGTGGGCCAGATGCCTCTTCTGCACTGTAGGGATTCTATGAGTGTTTGGGTAGATTAAGAAGAGTGGGCGGGAGAGGGGGGAAGAGGAGGGAGCAGGTAGGAAGGAAGAAAGTAGGTGCTGAACCTTTGCGGGGGCAAGGGTGCACCTCACAATCGCCAAAGGAGAGCCCCCGAAGAACAATCCGCCCCCCCCCCCCCCCCCGCCCCACCCTGCCTTCGCCCTCCACTTACTTTCCACCTTCGAAACATTTAAGGTAATAAAATCAGGCTTCCTGCCCCCGCCTGGCTGCTCACGCCAGCCGTTCTATGGAATGGGCAGCGGATGATCTGGGTCAAATTGTTTGATTAGAAGCCTAATTGACCGTTAATTATTCATGTCAATATGGTGGGTAAGCTGCTAATTTCAGCAGGTGAATTTCGGGGGGTGGGTGGGCGGGAAGATGGTGGGATGGGTGCGAGTGCCCACCCTATTTTATGTGCTCCCACCCACCCCTACCCCTTGTGGGAAAAGACATGTGGGGGCATGTACTTTTCAACCCACAGTGCCGTCTGCATGTTATAAACACAAACATTTTGCTCCGTGAACGGAAGGGAAGGGATTGATGGATGTAAATAATCACTCACAGCAAAACAGAATGGGGAGCAAAAGAAAAAAATCAGCATCCGTGTAAATAAGCCAGAAATTCAACAAGAAACTGCCTAAAAGGCGCAACACAACCTGAGGGGTAAAGGAGAAGAAATATCTTCCCATGTCGAACAGGCCAGAGGAGAGCAGGTGTGTGGTTACTGCTGTGGGATCGCAGCTATATATTAATTAGGAATCACAGGAGTACTAGACAATCTGTGTATAAATAATACATCATTATCAATTTTTCAATGCTCAAGGAAAAGGAGATAGCTTTTAATGGCTTGTGTGTTCTCAGTTGAGAAATCGAGTTATCTCTTTCGCTCACTGACATAATTATCTAATGCTTTCTGCATAATACGAGTTCCCCAACCCCCTATGTGTGGTCAGTCTATAGGGGGCTTTTCTCAGATGTAAGGTAGGATTTGGACTGGTCAGGGACTGAGGTGACTGACATTTCATTCTGTACATTACAGAAAGGACAGGGAGGCAGCCCAGGTTATATATTTAACCCAGTTTATAACGGGCCTCTTCTTATCATCCAGCACCCCTCCCCTCCCTGCCAGTGGGCACACTCAGCTTTTTACTGGGAAATTTGTGGATTGAGGAGACAGTCTATCTCCTCAGCATCTCCTGGCGTTATCCTGGCCAACTGAGTGGTGTTAAAGAGATACTGCTCATGTCATATTACAGGGGTAAACTTGGCTTTAAGAAGATTCAAATATTGAGACAGAAAAAAAAGCAGATAGTAAAGGGAGAAGCAGATAAAAAGGTAGAGCAAGAGAGAGAGAGAGAGAGAGGAAGAGGCAGAAAGAGAGAGAGAGTGAAAGCAAAACAAAGAAAGGAGAGACAAAGATAAACAGAGGGACATAAAAAAGAGAGAAAGCGAGTGGCAGAGAACACAGGGAAATAGGCACACAGCAGAGAAGAATGAAGAGAGAGAACAAGAAAGAGAGAAGAAACTGAGAAAGAGAAATCTGGAGACAGAGAAAGACAGGCAAAGAGGTACAGTCTATTCCTCATACAATGGTGTTCCTTGTACCAAAACCAATTAAATTTTTAAGTAATTAAAATTAAGCAAACCCAAAACACTCAGGATAATAAGAACATAGAGCTAAAAAATGGAGTAGTCAGATCATGAGAATTGCAAAAGTTTGAATGAAGAGTTAAAGTTAATTTATTATTCACAGGTAGACTTACATTAACACTGCAATGAAGTTACTGTGAAAATTCCCTAGTTGCCACACCCGTGTGCCTGTTCGGGTACACTGAGGGTGAATTTAGCATGGCCAATGCACTAACCCTCACATCTTTGGACTGTGGGAGGAAACTGGAGCACCCAGAGGAAACCCACGCAGACACGGGGAGAACGTGCAAACTTCACACAGACAGTGATCCAAGTCGGGAATCAAACCCGGGTCCCTGTTGCTGTGAAACAGCAGTGCTAACCACTGTGCCATAGCTTGTAGATAAACACACTGTCCAGCACTGAACCTTTGGACAGCGACACAGCAGCAAGCTATCCTCTGCTCTTATTGTGAAAATGTTGACACTTTTTAAATACCAATCTTTATGTTTTTACTACAAGTAATAAACAGAAGTAACCAATAAGTAATAAACCCCTTGCTGATTGGCCCAAATATACACTGAGGCCAATTGTATTGCCCCTGATTGTGTCGCAACTTTTGTTGAGGTCTGTTCGCTCATTGCAAACCAGAATCTGACTCGGTGATTTACTTCTGGCTTGGGCTTCATTTATCCATTATCTTACTGAGGTAACTGTAAACTGCGCCGGTGTGTGGCGACTAGGGGATTTTCACAGTAACTTCATTGCAGTGTTAATGTAAGCCTACTTGTGACACTAATAAATGAACTTAAACTTAAGTCATCCAAAACTGTGCTCCCCATATCCTGAACCCGTACTGTAATGATGTTAATGAGGTCCGTGAGGTGTACCTGTTAGAATATGAGCTCCCTGATCAAGACAGTTAATGTTGCCCAATCCGGGAGCCCTGCAGAGATATATAATGTGGAGTGCCCGGGTTACTAGCACTCCGGGTGTTTACTCTGTACCTGTCTGAGAATTAAGTTTGGTGAAGGGACATTGGCCGCGGTGGCATTATTTCATACGCTCCTGCGCTCATTAGTTTAAATTGCCTTCTGGTGCAGCTAGGTCTCTATTTTAAAATTCAAATCCCTCCCTATCTTTGTAACTTCCTCCAGCCCTAAAACCTCACAAGGTCTCCGATTCTGGCCTCCTGTGCTTCCCTGATTTTAATCACTCCAACATTGGCGGCTATGCCTTCAGATTCCTGGGCCCTAGACTCTGGAATTCTGTCCCTCAATCCAAAAACTTATGCGGCCCAGTGGCACAGTGGTTAGCATTGCTGCCTCGCAGCACCAGGGACCTGGGTTCGATTTTGGCCTCAGCTGACTGTCTGTGTGGAGTTTGCACATTGTCTGTATGGGTTTCCTCTGGGTGCTCTGGTTTCCTCTCACAGTCCAAAGATGTGCGGGTTAGGTTGATTGGCCATGGTAAATTGACCCTAGTGTCAGGGGGATTAGCAGGGTAAATATGTGGGGTTACGGAAATGTGGTCTGCGATTGTGATCAGTGCAGACTTGATGGGCCGAATGGCCTCCTTCTTCACTGTAGGGATTCTATGATCTACCTCTTTGACCAAGGTTTCAGTATTTACATCCCTTTATGTGGCTTGGTGTCAGATTGTTTGATATGCTCCAATGAAGCGTCTCGTGATCCTTCACTACTATAAATGCCTTACATAAATTCGAATTGTTGTTTATGTTGTTAAAAAATGTAAGATCGCTTTAAAAGGCAAAATCATGCATTTGATGCTGAAATTGCAAAGTTACTCACCAGCACAGAAACACCAGACCCTCCCCTCACTAAATATTCTTGCCTCTTGTTGGAGATGCGTGGAGGGACAGAGGCACCTTGGAGTGCAATGTCCACAGTTCCCTGCAGACAGCAGGACAAGTAGATTTCTTTTATTCGTTCAAGGTATGTGGGTGTCACTGGCTAGGCCAGCATTTATTGCCCATTCGCAGTTACTCTTGAGAAGGTGGTGGTGAACTACCTTCTTGAACCATTGCAGCCCGTGTGGTGCAGGTGCACCCAGAGTGCCGTTAGGGAAGGAGGTTCAGGATTTTGATCCAGCAACAGTGAAGGAATGGCGATATGTTTCCAAGTTGGGATGGTGTGTGGCTTGGAAGGGAACTTCCAGATGCTATTCCCATTGTGGCTGCTGCTCTTGCCTTTCCAGGCTGCAGTGGTTGTGGGTTTGGAAGGTGCTCTCACAAGAGGTTTGGTGACTTCATGAGATGCATCTTGTAAATGGTACGTACTGCTGCCACTGTGCGCTAGAGGTGGAGGGAGTGAATGTTAGTGGATGGGGTGCCAATCAAGCGGGTTGCTTTATCCAGGTGATTAAGAAGGCATAGAGAATAATTTCCTTTATTTGCTGAGGCACAGAATATAAGAACAAGGGGATCATGTTAGAACTGAATAAAATGGTAGTTAGACCACAGCTGGAGCACTGTGTATAGTTCTAGTTACCACATTCAAAGGAAGATGTGATCACACCAGAGGGTGTAGAGAGGAGATCTATGAAGATGTTGTGAGGAGTGGAGGAATTTATCAAGAAAGATTGTATGAGTTGGGGTTGTTTTCTTTGGAATAGTGAAGGCTGGGGAGGAGATATAATTGAGTCACACAAAGTTTTTGCGGGGTCTGGATAGAGTGGAAAGAACTATTTCCATTGGCAGAGAGGTCAGTAACAGGGGACACAGTTTAAAATGATCAGTAGAAGAATTGGAAGAAAGCTGAGGAAAAAGGTTTTCACCCAGAGGGTGGCGGGCATCTGGAACTCACTGCCTGAAAAGTTGGTAGAGAGAGAAACGTTCATTACGCCAAAAATGTCTTGGATAAGCACTTGAAATGTCATAACCTATGAGGCTACGGCCCAAATATTGGAAAGTACGATTAAGCTTCTACGGCCGGTACAGACATGATGGGCCAAGTGGTCTCTTTTGTGCAGCGTGGTGGCACAGTGGTTAGTACTGCTGCCTCACAGCGCCAGGGACCCGGGTTCAATTCCGGCCTTGGAGGACTGTCAGTGTGGAGTTTGCACATTCTCCCCGTGTCTGCATGGGTTTCCTCCGGGTGCTCAGGTTTCCTTCCACACTCCAAAGATGTGTGGGTTAGGTTGATTGGCCGTGGTAAGTTGACCCTGAGGGCAGAATTTTAGCGGCACATCCGCCTGAGCTTTGCATGATCCCGCCCGAGGCCAACAGAGAATGCAGGTCTCCGAGCCTCGTCCTCCCTCGGAATTGGGGCGGGCATGCCGGTAAAAGTCCGGCCTTAGTGTCAGGGGGAGTAGCAGGATAAATACGTGGGATAGGGCCTGGGTGGGATTGAGGTTGTGCAGGCTCGATGAGTCGAATAGCCTCCTCCTGCACTGTAGGGATTCTATGATCAAAGCTAGTGGCATTTGCTACCAAATACACCTGTTGGACTTTAACCTGATGTTGTTAAACTTCTTACTGTGTTTACCGCAGTCCAACGCCGGCATCTCCACATCAGGATTCTATGTGCCATAAATGTTCTTTGTTATTTTAAGGGGGATGTTGTCTCACCCAATTCACTTTAGCAACAACTGGCAGCCCCAGCACCTCTATCAAATCTAGGGAAAAACACTGGTGCTTTGGGGTCACCACCACTTCTAAAGAACACAAGAACATAAGAACTAGGAGCAGGAGTAGGCCATTTGGCCCCTTGAGCCTGTTCTGCCATTCAATAAGATCATGTCTGATCTTTTTGTGGACTCAGCTCCACTTACCCGCCCGTTCACCATAACCCTTAATTCTTTTACTGTTCAAAAACTAATCTATCCTTGCCTTAAAAACATTCAATGAGGTAGCCTCAACTGCTTCACTGGGCAGGGAATTCCACAGATTCACAACCCTTTGGGTGAAGAAGTTCCTCCTCAACTCAGTCCTAAATCTGCTTCCCCTTATTTTGAGGCCATGCTCCCTAGTTCTAGTTTCACCCGCCAGTAGAAACAACTTCCCTGCTTCTATTTTATCTATTCCCTTCATAATCTTATATGTTTCTATAAGATCTCCCCTCATTCTTCTGAATTCCAATGAGTATAGCCCCAGTCTACTCAGCCTCTCCTCATAAGCCATAAAGTCAGGCAACTGTCCGGCTAGGAAATAAATCAACATTTCTTGCATCAGTAACTCTACCCAACACTAATCCTGGGATTAGATTCAGCACAACGGCTGCAGAAGTTCAAGCAGGAAGATTCTTGCCATCATTTGCACCGGGGAGTGGATAATAAATACCAGTCTCGCCCACATTTGGAGAACAAAGTGAGAAAAATATATTTTAAAGGGATCGCGGCTCCGCTAACATGCCATGTGAAAAATTTCAGGAGGCATTACATTTACATCGTGTTCATTTCAGAAAATGTTAATTTCAGCCAATGTGAATTTCAGGAAGTGTTTTAGTTTCAGAGCCGTTATCTCTTCCAGCGAGTGATTCACCCACTGCAAGTACAAAGTGGCTGTGCCAGGATGAATGAATGGTGGTGCACAGGGACATCTAGTGGCTTCACATACATGTTGCAACAGTTCCTCATTAACCGGGCAAAGCCAAAATATTGCAGGTGCCTGAAAGAAAACAGCAAATGCTGACCAGGTCAAGGCAGCATCTGTGGAGACACAAACAGAGCTAACATTTCAAGTTGGTGGCCTTTTATCAGAACCTCTAATTACTATTGGGAGTTTGATCTCAATGCAGTGGCATGGTGGCACAGTGGTTAGCACTGCTGCCTCACAACGCCAGGGACCAGGGTTCAATTCCGGCCTTGGGTGATTGTGTGGAGTTTGCATGTTGTCTGCGTGGGTTTCCTCCGGTTTCCTCCCACAGTCCAAAGATATGCTAAATTGCCCCATTGGCCATGCTAAATTTGCCCCTTAGTGTCCTGAGGTGCGTAGGTTAGAGGGATTAGCGTGTAAATGTGTTGGGATAAGGGGGTAGGGCCTGGGTGGGATTGTGGTCGGTGCAGACTCGATGGGCCAGATGGCCTCTTTCTGCACTGTAGGGTTTCCATGATTTCTATGATTCTGTGATAAATTGCCCCTTATTGTCAGGGGATTAGAAGGGTAAATATGTGGTGTTGTGGGAATAGGGCCTGGGTGGGATTGTGGTCGGTGCAGACTCGATGGGATGAGTAGCCTCCTTCTGCACTGTAGGGATTCTATGAAAGGATATGTCTTACAGCAACTGGATAAACTTTTTCTTACATGGAAGATAGACTTGCATTTCTATAGCATCTTTCAACACCTCAGGACGTCCCTGAGCATTTTACAGCCAATGAAGTACTTTTTGAAGTGTAGGGCCGGATCCTCTGATCTCCCCCTGGCTGGGATTCTCTGCTCCCGCTGCAGTGAACGGGGATTTGGCTGAGCGGGGCGCAAGCAGCTGGAGAATTCCAGCCATAGTTACCATTCTAATGTAGTAGCTGTGGCAGCCAACTTGTCCACGGCAAACCACAACATGATAACTAGGTGACCTGTTTTATTTTGTCCTGATGGTGGTTGTGGGATAAATGTTGTCTTGGACATGCGGAAGATTACCTTGCTCTTCTTCAACAAAGGATCTTTTTTGTGCCCAACTGATAGATCGGACAGGGCCTCAATTTAACATCTCATCTGAAAGAGGCACCTCTAACACTGCAGCACTCCCTCAGTATTGGCCTGAAACAGTCAGCCTCAAATCTGTGCCAAATCTTTGGAGTCGAACTTGAACCCACTGCCTTCTGACTTAGAGGCAAAAATGCTATCAGGTTACCACCTGGGTTTTTGGAAAGCTGAGAATTGGGATTCTGGACTATCTGAAATCCAGTGGCCTTGATTGAAATACATTATTTTATTCAGTAAAATGCAAAATATACTTTTGAATGACTACGATGTCCCTAGTGTTTATTTATCCTTGCTGATTTTAAAGAGAGTGAAGAGTTTATTTAATAGTCACAAATAGGCTTACATTAACACTGCAATGAAGTTACAGTGAAAATCTGTTAGTTGCCACACTCCGGCGCCTGAGAGAGAATTTAGCATGGTGGATGCACCTAACCTGCACATCCTTCGGACCGTGGGAGGAAACCGGAGCATCCAGAGGAAATTCACGCAGACACGGGGAGAACATGCAGACTCCACACAGACAGTGACCCAAACTGGGAATCGAACCCCGGTCGCTGGCGCTGTGAGGCAGCAGTTCTAACCACTGTGCAACCTCTCCTGCCTTTCCCTCGCAAGCACCCACCATCAGTGAGGTTCAGTCAATTCTTCCTGTGTGAGCCTAAGCAATGAGCATCCACAGGCTGTTTTGTCCACGGGACCAGTCCGATCAGATCATCGCCTGACGTTGACACCCCCATGGCTGCGCTGCAGACAACACTCCATCCAGCTGTAACTCAGTCATCAATGAGCCTGCAGGTTGTGGGTTCAAGTCCAATGCAAGGATCAGGGTGACACTTCAGTGCCGTAGTGATGGAGTATGGACGGTATTATTAGTTGTAGGGGATATTAAACTGAGGCCTTGTTTGCCTGCTTTTTTATATTCATTCGTGGGACATGGGCGTCACTGGCTGACCAGTATTTATTGCACATCCTCAGTTGCCCGAGGACAGTTAAGAGTCAATCACATTGCTGTGGGTCTGGAGTCACATGTAGGCCAGACCAGATAATGATGGCAGATTTCCTTCCCTAAAGGGCATTAGTGAACCAGATGGGATTTTCCAACAATCAATAATGGTTTCATAGTCATCAGTAGATTCTTAAGTCCAGTATTTTTTATTGTTTTGATTTGATTTGATTTATTATTTGATTACAGCCAAAACATACCGTTCATAGAGAAGGAAATGAGAGTGCAGAATGTAGTGTTACAGTCATAGCTAGGGTGTGGAGAAAGATCAACTTAATGCAAGGTACGTCCATTCAAAAGTCTGACAGCAGCAGGGAAGAAGCTGTTTTTGAGTCGGTTGGCACGTGACCTCAGACTTTTGTATCTTTTTCCCGAAGGAAGAAGATGGAAGACAGAATGTCTGGGGTGCGTGGGGTCCTTGATTATGCTGGCTGCTTTGCTGGGGCAGCGGGAAGTGTAGACAGAGTCAATGGATGGAAGGCTGGTTTGCGTGGTGGGTTGGGCTTCATGCACAACCTTTTGTAGATCCTTGTGGTCTTGGGCAGAGCAGGAGCCCATACCAAGCTGTGATACAACCAGAAAGAATGCTTTCTATGGTGCATCTGTAAAGGTTGGTGAGAGTCGTAGCTGACATGCCAAATTTCCTTTGTCTTCTGAGAAAGTAGAGGCGTTGGTGGGGCTTTCTTAACTATAGTGTCGGCATGGAGTGAACCAGGACAGGTTGTTGGTCATCTGGACATCTAAAAACCTGAAGCTCCCGACCCTTTCTACTTCGTTCTCATTGATGTAGACAGGGCAATGTTCTCCTTTATGCTTCCTGAAGTCGATGACAATCTCCTTCGTTTTGTTGATATTGAGGGAGAGATTATTGTTGCCGCAGCAGTTCACCAGATTCTCTATCTCATTCCAGTACTCTGTCTCGTCATTGTTTGAGATCTGACCCACTACAGTGGTGTTGTCAGAAAACTTGAAAATCGAATTGGAGGGGAATTTGGCCGCACAGTCATAGGTGTATAAGGAGTATAGTAGGGGCTGAGAACACCGGTGTTGAGGATGATCGTGGAGGAGATGTTGTTTCCTATCCTTACTGATTGTGATCTGTGAGTTCGGGAGTTCAGGATCCAGTCGCAGAGGAAGGTGCCGAGGCCCAGGCCATGGAGTTTGGAGATGAGTTTCGTGGGAATAATAGTGTTGAAAGCTGAGCTGTAGACAATAACTAGGAGTCTGACATAGGTGTCCTTGTTATCGAGGTGTTCCAGGGTTGAGTGCAGGGCAGGGAAATGGCGTCTGCTGTGGACCTGCACACAGTCTTCTACACACTTACTAATGAAGTCAGTTACTGTAGTGGCGTACTCGCTCAGGCTGATTGCAGAGTTTTCAAACACTGACCAGTCCACTGACTCCAAGCAGCCCCGTAGAAGATCATCCGATTCCTCAGACCAACATTGCATGAATTTCTTTGATAGATTCTCCCGCTTCAGTTTTTGCTTGTAAGCTGGGAGCAGGAGCACAGCCTTGTGGTCTGATTTACCAAAGTGTGGGCGGGCGATAGAGTGGTAGGCATGTTTGATATCTGTGTCGCAATGGTCTCGGATTTTTGGGCCTCTGGTGAAGCAGGAGACGTGTTGGTGTTGCCATCCTTATCACTGGTCATTATTCTAGGTGCTTACCCTGCACTAATCTACTGTTGCATTTCCTACATTTCAACAGTGACTACACTTAATTTCTTCTTTGGTTGTAAAACACTTTGCTGCAGTGTCTTTCATGATGACTAGACAGTTCAAAGTTTTTTTTATATATATCTGCAAACCCAGACAATGAGAGAGACAGGAAAACCTCCGTCCAGTCTGGCCCTGTCCCTCCCCACAGAAACTAACATGCAGCTAATTCAGCACAGAGCAGGAGTTGAACCTGGGGTTTCATTGCTCTGTGACTGCTCAGGGCTCCTCTGGATTTAACAGCCACTCATTAACCTATTCTGACTCCTGGTTAAAAGGTCTCATTCCCAAATTGAGTTGACCCCATCGGACTTTTTCCATCTCATTCAGCAAGAGAGAACTTGTATTAAAGCACCGTTTATGACCACTGGACACCCCAAAGAGTTTTACAGCCAACTGAGCCCTTTTTGAAGAGTTGTAATGTAGAAAGTGTGGCGGCTAATTCACACAAAGCAAGCTCCCACAAACAGTGATGCGATAACGGCCAATCGCTGGCGAACTTTCCCGTCCTGCCTGCCACGGGAATTGTAACGGTGGTTGGGGGGGGGGACGGACGACAATGCAAACGGTCCATTGACCTCAGGCGGAATTTTCCGGTTTTGGGGTGAGTGCGGCCGGAAAATCACACCCTCTTTTTTTTCAATTCTGCAAATTGATGGATAAACGGTCACCCGGATAAGGGGAGAATTTCTCTCGCGCTTCTTCAAAATCCACCTGAAAGGACGGACAAGACCTCAGTTTAACGTCACGTCCGAAACACAGCGGGTGGGATTTTACAGTCTCGCTTGTCCCAAAACCATCAAATCCCACCCAAGGTCAACAGACCTTCCCATTATCCGCCCCTCGCCCGCTCCGTTTCCCGTGGCGGGCGGGGTGGTAAAATTCCAGCCAGCACCTCTGAGAGTGCAGCACTCCCGCAGACTGCACTGACACCATCAGCACTGGTCACGATAAATAAAAGCAAAATACTGTGGAGACTGGAGAGCTGAAATAAAAACTGGAGGAGGTGCTGGAAAACCTCGGCACGTCTGACGGCAAATGCAGATGCTGCGAGACCTGCTGAGCTTTTCCAACACCTTCTGTTTTTAGCACACTGATAAATCTGTGATACCATCTTATTATAGAATCTCTGCAGTGCAGAAGGAGACCATTTGGCCCATTGAGCCTACACCGATGACAATTCCACTCAGGCCTTATCCCTGCAACCCCAGATATTTATCCTGCTAATTCCCCTGACACTAAGGATCAATTTATCATGGCCAATCCGCCCAACCAGCACATCTTTGGAGTGTGGGAGGAAACTGGAGCACCCGGAGGAAACCCACGTAGGCATGGGGAGAATGTGCAAACTCCACACAGACAGTGACCCAAACCAGGAATTGAACCTGGGTCCCTGGCGCTGTGAAGAGGCAGTGCTAGGCACTGTGCCACTGTGCCACACCATTATCATCCCTCCCCCCCATCTTGGTGGATTAACCTTCTCATGTTTCAACTGAGAAAGGTTCCCTGGGCTATGGTAGAATGGGAGCTTTGATAACAGCTCGGTGGATTACTAATCCCAAAGATTTGTGAATGTGAATTTAATAAATTGGGTCATTTGTGGGTTTGGGATACCCATAAAAACTGGAATGGTTCACCACTATCCTATAGCGAGGAAAACTGGTTAACCCTACACCTGGTGTTTCTCCCTGATGAGATGTGATTGGAATTTAATGCTCTCCTGAGGTCTCTCATTCACAAATATGCATTTTAAGTTAAGTTTAAGTATTAATGTCACAAGTAGGCTTACATTAACAAAGCAATGCAGTTACTGTGAAAATCCTCTAGTCACCACAGTCCGGCGCCTGTTCGGCTACACTGAGGGAGAAGTTAGCATGGCCACTGCACCTGACCAGCACGTCTCTCAGACTGTGGGAGGAAATTGGAGCACCCGGAGAACATGGGGAGAACGTGCAAACTCCGCACAGACAGTGACCCAAGCCAGGAATCGAACCCGGGTCCCTGGTGCTATGAGGCAGCAGTACTAACCACTGGTGCCACCGAGGAATGGAAAGTATACTTGTTCGGCCTTGCCAGTGTCATTGTATGTACCAGGGTTTTAATTGTTCCACCATTGGCAGCCATGCCTTTAGCTGCCAAGGTCCTAAGCCCTGGAATTCCCTATTCTGCATTTCACCTCCTTAAAAAGGGTCCTTTAAACCTACTTGGGGAAGGTGATAGCCCAGTGGTATTATCGCTGGACTATTAAACCAGAAACTCGGCTAATATTCTGGGGACCCGGGTTCGAATCCTGTCACGGCAGATGATTGCATTTGAATTCAATAAAAAATATCTGGAATTAAGAATCTACTGATGACCATAAAACTATTGTTGATTGTCGGAAAAACCCATCTGGTTCACTAATGTCCTTTAGGGAAGGAAATCTGCCATCCTTACCTGGTCTGGCCTACATGTGACTCCAGAGCCACAGCAATGTGGTTGACTCTCAACTGCCCTCTGAACAAGGGTAACTAAGGATGGGCAATAAATGCTGGCCAGCCAGAGACGCCCGTGTGCCATGAATGAATTTTTTAAAATGTTAAAGGTGCTGTGCACATGCTGGTTGTTTCTGTGGCCAGTGACATGTACAAAAACTGACGACTGACCCTTTCTGTTTTTTTCTTCATTTTTTTAATAAGATGTGGGTGTCGCTGACAATGTCAGCATTTGTTGCCCATCCCCATTTCCCCTGGAACTTAACAGCATTTCAGAGGGCAGATACGAGTCCATAAGACCATAAGACTTAGGAACAGGAATAGGCCATTCAGCCCCTTGAGCCTGCTCCGCCATTCAATAGGCTCATGGCTGATCCGACATTCCTCACATCCATTTTCCTGCCTTTTCCCCATAACCCTTGATTCCCTTACTGATCAAAAATCCATCTATCTCAGCCTTAAATATACCCAAGGACTCTGTCCCCACAGCTCCCCACAGTGGCAAGGAGTTCCAAAGACTCTCAACCCTCTGAGAGAAGAAATTTCTCCTCATCTCAGTCTGAAATATGGTTGACTCTCAACTGCTCTCTGAAATGGATTAGCAAGCCACTCAGTTGTACCAATTAAAGGCAACTAGGGATGGGCAATAAATGCTGGCCAGCCAGTGATGCCCATGTCCCACGAATAAAAATAAATGGCACCCCTTTATTCTGAGTCTCTTGTCCTAGACTCTCCAATGAGGGGAAACATCCTCTCAGTATTTACCCCGTCAAGCCCCTTAAAAAGCCTTTATGTTTCACTGAGATCACCTCTCATTCTTCTAAATTCCAACCACATTGCTGTGGCTCTAGAGTCATATGTAGGCCAGACCAGGAAAGGACAGCAGATTTCCTTCTCCAAAGGACATTAGTGACCCAGATGGGTTTTTACAATAATTGATTAGTTTCATGGTGACCATCACCGAGACCAGCTTTGTTTATAATTATTTTTTAATCATTTAAATTCCACCATAGAATCTCTACAGTGCAGAAGGAGGCCATTTGGCCCATTGAGCCTGCACTGACAACAATCCCACCCAGGTCCTATCCCCACAACCACGTATTTACCCCGCTCATCCCCCTGACACTAAAGGGCAATTTTAGCATAATCAATCAACCTAACCTGCACATCTTTCGACCGCAGAAGGAAACTGGAACACCTGGAAGAAACCCACACCGACATCGGGAGAACATGCAAACTCCACACAGACAGTCAACAAAATTGGCTAGTGAACTTGGGTCCCCAGCGCTGTGAGGCAGCTGTGCTAACCGTTGTGCCACCCTTAAAACTATGGGCGGATTTTCCAGCCGTGCTCACCCCAAGACTGGTAAATCCCGCCCAAAGTCAACGGACTTTTACATGCTCCTGTCCCGCCCGCTACGCTTCCTGTGGCGGGCGGGACGGGAAAATTCCACCCCATGAGTCTAAACCATTGCCCGCAGAGAAAGCTAGCACAGAACTAATGGGCTGAATGGTCTCTCTGGTAAGGCACTTGCCCCAGAACCTGTTGTGCCAAGGGGCCTCCTGGGGGAGGGCTCGAACCTGGAGCTCCTGGCTCAGCAGCCTCTGCACCACCCGTCAAGGCAGCAGTTGCTATAGTGGGATTTGAACCCATATTTAAGTTTCTGCTTTAGTTCCAGTTACGTAAGCTCCATGTTCCATTCTCACATCCCGTTCAGTTTAAGGAAGGACAGCAATGGGACACAATGAAGCATGATAAGAACTTTTATTTTTTTTTAAGTTAACTTAATAAAAGACAACATTGTTTTGCCCTGGAGAATTCCGCCTCTATCTTTATGTACAGGCCCGTTGTGCGGTTGAGGGGTGGAAAAAAAAGACAACACTGCGATATTCAAATGGAATCTCTAAAGCCAATTATGTTGAACCTTCCGGAATGGTCTGGAACATTCTGAAAGAAGGCAGCTTTGGGCGGGCAAAGTAAACAACATCGCTGAACATCAGAAGGTTGGTACTTGCTTCAATCTCATAGGGAAGTGGGGTGGGAGTGGGGCATGAGAATCACTGTTGCCTGTCGGATCCTCTGCATTGATTTTTTCACTAATGATTGTTAGCAAACAGAACGAGAGAACCCTCTGAGTGCTGGGCATCAGCTGCCAATTACATTTGTGATTCTCAGAACCCCCCATCTACCTGTATCTTTCCTTCCATCAAATTTAATAGCCTCAGACACACTTGCCAGAATTTTACAGCCTTGCCTGCCCAAGGCCAATGGAGAATGCCGTTCTGTGAGCCTCAGCCCCCAACCCCGATTCTGGGAGCAGCGTGCCGGTAAAATTCCAGCTACGACCTCTCCAATGTCATGTGGATTCGGAACTGCTGCATCTTTTCCATTTCTTGATGCGACAACTTCTCCCTGCATTTAACACTCTCCTCCTGCTCATAACACTCTCTCCCGCCCACAATGCCTCTCACTGTAGCAATCTCCCCCCTGCCTTTAACACACTCTCCCCCCCCACTCTGCATAACTCAACCCCTGCTGTTAACACTCTCCCCTGCCACTAACACTCTTCCCCCTGCCGCTAACACATTCCTCCTTTCCTTACACCACTCTCTTCCTACTCATAACACTGTTGCTCGCTCACAATACTCTCCCCCTCTTGTAACACTCTCCCTAAAACTCTTCCCCTCGCCTGTAACATTCTCCCCTCACCTGTAACACACTCCCCTCGCCTGTAACACTCTCCCCTCGCCTGTAACACTCCCCCCTCGCCTGTAACACTCCCCCCTCGCCTGTAACACTCTCCCCTCGCCTGTAACACTCTCCCCTCGCCTGTAACACTCTCCCCTCGCCTGTAACACTCTCCCCTCGCCTGTAACACTCTCCCCTCGCCTGTAACACTCTCCCCTCGCCTGTAACACTCTCCCCTCGCCTGTAACACTCTCCCCTCGTCTGTAACACTCTCTCCTCGCCTGTAACACTCTCCCCTTGTCTGTAATAAAGGGGATACCAGACAAGGTGTTTGAGGTCAGGTTACTGGATTCATTTGCAGAATAGCTGAATGCTGTAAAGAAGATACACTGAATTGGAAGTTGGAGATCAAATGTATCCAAGTTTCTATCATCGGAAAGTACCTTGTGATGATGTCACACAGTTTTAGCCTCAGAATCCCAGAAGAGGGAAGGCAGTTCAGACCGGTATTCTTATGTCCCTGTTTCACTGTTTTTCCCTTCTGGGTGGGAGGTGTTGACACCGGGAGCGACAGCCATTCACTCTTGCTTAAAATCAAGACCTAATTAGTTGGGCTTCTTTCAGGAAAATAAACACAGCTCCTTTACACGAGGAATGTAACCGTCTCACTCGAATTGCCAGCTCTTGCCGACGGCTCTGTATTGTACCGGTATGTGTCCCAGTTGTATCATCCTCCAACCCCTTAGAGGGCAATATGGGCTGATTGACACAGGGACATCTATGTCAGAAGGTTAAATGTATCACATGTTGCCAACTCTCCAGGAATCAGAGGCTAATTTCTGGGACATGCTGCAAGATTCCAAAGATGTGCAGGTTAGGTGGATTGGCCATGCTAAATTGCCCCTTAGTGTTCGGAGGGATTATCAGGGTAAAATATGTGGGGTTACAGGAATAGGGTCTGGGTGGGATTGTTGTCGGTGCAGACTCGGTGGGCCGAATGGCCTCCTTCTGCACTGTAGGGATTCTGTGATCCAGGGGAAATATCATAGCAGACACCAAAATAAATAATGCATTTTTAAAAATCTTTAAAACTTTGTTCGTTAGTAATAAAAACATTTGCAGATGGAAAAAAGATACAGGTCATGTAACTAAACATCTAGGAATTTGACTGACTCACGTTGGCAACACTCCTATCACCATGCCACTAGCTAGTTTCTGTTGACATCCCTCATAGTCTATCACTCCTTTCCAATCACTGGCACAGGAGGCACTTGAGCTTCAACATCATTGGGAAGATGGAAGGCACGGGTAGCCATTTCTTCTCACTCACAAGGAAATCACCCATAACAACCTTCCTATCTAATCTAAAACCCCATTGCAATCAATGTCTCATCGCAATCAATGCGCCATCGCAATCAATGTCTCATCGCAATCCGTGCCCCATCGCAATCTGTGCCCCATTGCAATCAATGCCCCATGAGCAATCAATGCCCCATGAGCAATCAATGCCCCATGAGCAATCAATGCCCCATCGCAATCAATGCCTCATTGGGATAAATACCTCATCATAATCAGTACTCCATTGAAACAAATGGGCCATCCCAATCAATGTCTCACCTCACCAAATATTCCATTGCAATAAATGCCCTATTGCACCAAATACCCCACTGCAATCTCTGCCCTACTGCACCCTTCCCCTGGAGAATAGTCATTGAGGATGGAGCTTACAGTTTCTATCTTCAGGATCATTGACTCGCCGTTGCTTCCCTTTGTTAAACTACAATTGATTTGTGGCTCTTACTCTCTGCTTACTTTTTAAAAATTAGGACTCCTGGGTGAAGACCCTCAGTGCAGGGCACTAACAAATTTGGGAAGAATATTACAAAGTATTTATGGAACTGAGACAGGCCATTCAGCCCAACTATGCCAGTGCTCCGTACAAGCCTCCTCCCATCTCATTTCATGTAACCCTATCAACATATCCTTCCATTCCTTCTTCCCTCTGGGGTTTATCCAGCTTTCTCTTAAGCACATCCACACTTCACTTTAACCACTCCCTCTAGGAACCAGTTCCACATTCTCACCACTCTCTGGGTAAAGAAGCTCCTCCTGAATTCCCTATTGGATTTTTTAATGGCGGGTGATTAGGAGAGGAGACAAAGCAAGCCAAGAGACAGTGGCTGGATGCCAGCAAGCTTAGGCCCTGAGTGTCTGTAGACCATCAGATGAAGAAAGACTGAGGGATGGGGGCAGCATCCCTGTTTTGAAAAAATGAGCTGGTGATTTTGTGATGAGTCTTCATTTCGTCAGAGTGAGGATGCAGGGAAGACAAGACTGGCATTTGGAGCTTCAGAGGAAAAAGAGAGGGAGAGTTTAGGGAGCATTGATTAGAAATGTTTCAATGGAGAGAGAAATAATTTGGAAACTAAACAGAGAGATGGGTTAGGGAAATGAACTTGTGTTTCCACCTTGTCCCAAGATGTGAGGAAGATGTTAATAGAGCTTTGCAATGGATGGATTTGGATCTTATTCGGGAGCGAGAGAGCAGTCAGCCTCAAATGGTGGAGATGACACCAGATACAGATAAAAGGCTAAACACAGGAACTGTGCTTTCTTTTTACATCTTTAAATACAAAAATAAGATTGAAACTTAAGGTGTTCAGAGTTTGCAGCACACCTTAAGTAACTCCCATTATAAATGAAACAATGAAAGTGTTGGGATTACTTGCTGTCCTGCAAATCTCAGCAATAGTTGTCATCATCTTCATTCGAACTGTTGCAATATTTGCTTTTCCTTGGACAGTGTTGTCCCCGGGACAGGGTAACAAAGCTGGAGGATTCAATGAAGTTAATAAGATCCTATTTTTGTGTGATAAGAGGTTTCACCCTTATTTTCAGCACTGGATTGGGGGGTGCGGGGGGGGGCAGTGGAGGAGGTGAGGAATACTAAGATGGGCTTGGGGGTGATGTGGGATGGAGGGGAAGGGAATCAGGATCTGAGTTCTAAAGCACGCTTCTATTCTGCAAAGATTCAAAGAAACCCAAGGCATCCCATCATTCAACAAAAACTGACTTTCCCTTTCGCAAAAAATAGGTTCAGTGCCTGTTTTAGCCAATCGAGATTTCTGAGAGGAATGTTTTATTGAATTGCTACACTCCTCCTTATCCCAAAGCTGTTGGCTCTTAGTGAGATACTGCCTCCCGTACATCAGGGAGACGAGGGGGAGGGAGGCAGGGGGAGAAGAAGGTGAGGCAGGGAAGAAGAGATGTCAAAGAGATAAAAGGGAGACGAGGGAAGAGGAGGGAAGAGGAGGGAAGACAAGGGGGGATAATTTATCTTAAACGTAGCTGATAAGCTGCCTTGTGATTGCTCCGAGATCAGGGACAATGAACGGCAGAGTGTTACTTGTGCAATTACACCCCCGTGACAAAATAGTGGCACAGGCACCCTCTCCTCAAACACACACAAAAAGTATAGTTTCCCTACACACTTTCCACTTCCCTCTCACCTTTAAACGGGTCTCACACAACAGAGAAAAAAAGTGACACAGAAATCTATTCGCACTGCGAAAAACCTTCACTTTTAAAAAATAAAACTGAACAATATTTAACAAAGGAACGGTTTGCCGTTTGAAACCAGGGGAGTTCTAACCCTTCAAGACTCCAATATTCAGGAGCATTGGGAGCCTGTGATACATTTCCACTGCGGGGAAAGCAGGGAAACCAGGAGCTTCTGTTTTGTTCTATGTTGAAATTTACCGTGCGTTAATTTGCCCAGAGTTTACAGAAATCCATTCCCAGTCTGTGACAGTCACGGAATAAATGACAGAGTGTGCCATCTCCATCATCTAATGAAAGGCTGTTTTAACCCAACGTGCCTGATGAGATCAGAAAGGACCCGGATTTTTAAATCCGACCTAATTTTACTTTTGGTTGCAGTGAGTGAGGGATGATGTCAAAAAGGGTGCAAAGCCTGCATTCCTCCCAATCCTGTGGGATTCCTGCCCAGCGACCCAAGTTAAACTGAGACCCCACACCTTCCCGAGACATCGTCATGTCAGGTGGGTGCAGGAGTGAGAACCCTTTGTGGGGAATGAGTAAGAATTTCTCCAATGGGATCCACCTTCAATTGTGTTTCCCTGCCCTTTCTCCCCCTCTCAGCTGTTGGATTATCAGCTGTCTTCCTGTGTCAGCTATGTTTCCCCAGTGGCACTGTGGATTGGTGCAAACATGTTAACTGGAGGCAGGCACGGATGAGTTCCTGAACTTGGCTGGGCTGCGGGTGAGCACTGAGCAGAAAGCAATAATCCTCTGCTGGTTTGCAATCAAACCCATTGCTTACTGGGGAAATGCATGTTTCCCTGTTCCATATAAAACCAAGAAGTTGCCCATGTCAATTCTTAAGTTAGCATAATTATAGCCTGGGCTGGTGGTACGGTTAAAGGGGTTGTGGGGTCTACATTTTGCCTCATTATCCGGGGGAAGGGGAGTGAATGGGAAAAGCTTTCTGTCTCGGTTCTTGCTCCTGATCATTATCCAGCACTCCCTTGGGGAGATCAGATGAGAAGTGGACTGTGTGTGGCTGCGATGCCATATATAGTCAAGCAACCAGCCATTTATTCACGTGAGGAATGGCCACTTGGACTAGGTGTACCCCAGGGGCGCCCAGCGCCCAGAGAAACCATCGTCCCAGGGTGGCCTGTGCCTGTCCTACCCAGCTCTCCCCTCCTTGGCCATGGACCAAGAATTGAACTCAGGGCCTTTCATGGTCCATGTGGAAATGAGTACAGGGATAAGAGGAGATGCGTGAGGCACATTTAGCACACGTTACTGCAGAGGTGAGCTGCAGAAGTTAAAGGGGAAGGAAGGAAAAACGAATAAAAAAAATCAATGCACCCAAGGACAGAAGCATAATGACAGAAGCCTGCCTGAAGGCCTCTAGCCAGCCGAGGCTTTGGGAGGAGTCACAAGGAAGGATAGAGAGAGAAGCTGAGGAGGAAGAAACACCCCCTTTTCCTGCTCCCTCTATTCCACCCCCAATCAAAGTGGTAACTGCCAGCCTGGTTTTCAAAGGGTTAACAGATTCAACGTAAATTAATTCCCGGCCTCTACGCTGGAGAACACAGGAAAACTGCAAAAAAGAATAAAAGCAAGATCCAGGAGCTGCCTCCGTCAGTTTTTCTTTTAAACGGTAGATTTTGGCATAACCCCGAAGCGTCATCTCTGCCAGCCGTCCACAAGGCGCATCCGTTTGGCCGCGAGGCTGTCCTCGTCCCTGGCTGGAGGCCGGGTCAGCACAATGGGGCACTGGTAGCCCTTGGCGTAATCCTTGGGTTCTTCACAGGGGCTGTGGGCGCCATCTAGCCCGCTGAGCCCCAATCGTCCCTCGTGGTGCTGGAAGATCCCACTGCCCCCGCCCCCGCCGTCGCTGTGGGGGGAGGCGCGTTCCGACTTGATGTTGACCGTTTGAAAAGTGGGCAAGGCCAGGCTGGAGTTCTGGCTCAAGTGGGAGTTGCCAATAACCCTGGCAGGGAGGAAAAAGAGAGAGGAAAACAAACTTAGGTAGCGGTTGACAGATCAGTTAACACCATCTATGCCCCTTGGTTCTGTAATCTTGAATACCTTGCCCTAATAAAAACCCACAAATCTCAAAGGTTTTGACATTTTCTATCAACCCAACAAAGTTTGGGGGAAGAGTGTTCCAGATTGCCACTATTCTTGTGAAGGAGTGCTCCCCGACATCACCACTGAAGAGTCTGGGCGGCATGGTGGTTAGCACCCTGGCTTGGGTCACTGTCTGTGCGGAGTCTGCACATTCTCCCCGTGTCTGCGAGGGTTTCCTCCAGGTGCTCCGGTTTCCTCCCACAGTCCGAAAAACATGCTGATTAGGTGCATTGGCCGTGCTAAATTCATGCTAAATCCTTCAGTGTACCCGGACAGGTGTCGGAATGTGGCAACTAGGGGATTTTCACAGTAACTTCATTGCAGTGTTAATGTAAGCCTACTTGTGGCTAATAAATAAACTTTACTTTTAACAACCTCAGGCTAAAGGGACGATCCTTTAAAACAGAGATGAGGAGGAATTTCTTCAGCCAGAGAGTGGTGAATCTGTGGAACTCTTTGCCGCAGGAGGCTGTGGAGGCCTGGTCATTGAGTGTCTTTAAGACAGAGATAGATCGGTTCTTGATTAATAAGGAGATCAGGGTTTATGGGGAAAAGGCAGGAGAATGGGGATGAGAAAAATATCAGCCATGATTGAATGGCGAAGCAGACTCGATGGGCCGAGTGGCCTAATTCTGCTCCTATGTCTAACTCTAACTTTAAGGTTAGGCCTCTCCTTGTTCTCAACTCCCCACCAGAGGAAATAATTTCTTTCTATCTTTCCCTGACAACCCTTTGAATCATCTTAAATACATCCCTCCTTAACTTTCTATCCTGGAAGGAATACAAGCTACGTCATCATTTAACCTTTTAGCCTCAGTTGAGGATCTGTCTACTCCTTATACCTTCTGTGAAGCACCCTTATCCCAGCAGTCACTGAGTGAGGAGTTGAGAATGTTAAGCAGTGTGTTATCATCTTCTTTCCTTTCTAATTGAAACCTTGATGTTAATGTTCAATCACAACTTGAAAAAGTCTCTCAGAAAGAAAAGCATGATTTGAAAAGAAAATGAAAAATAAAGTTCAGGATCAGCTTGGTCATATTTTTAAATCTATAGCCCTAAAGAAACAGATCATTTGTTTGTGACACACTGTAGGTTGTAAATGCAGTGTGGTTATCGCCAAACACTTGCATTTACACAATCACATTCCTCAAACTCACCCGTGTTTATGGGTCGGAAGCTGGGGAAAAACCCAAGCCTTTCTCTCAAGTTTTGATAGCCCCATGTTAAACATCAAACTAGCATTAGATGGAGTTGGGATTTAGTTAAGGGGCGATTATGAATGCATACAGTGGCACGCTGGTTAGCACTGCTGCCTCATAGCGCTAGGGTCCCAGGTTCAATTCTGGCCTCGGGTGACTGTGTGGAGTTTGCACATTCTCCCCGTGTCTGTGTGAGTTTCCTCCAGGTGCTCCGGTTTCCTCCCACAGTCCAAAGATGGTTGGGTTATTTGGCCATGCCAAGTTTGCCACGATATTTAGGTTAGGGGGATTATCGGGGTAAATGTGTGGGTTTATGGGGTAAGCCTGGGCAATTTGGGGCAGCACGGTGGCACAGTGGTTTGCACTGCTGCCTCACAGCGCCAGGAATCCGGGTTCGATTCCCGGCCTCAGGTTACTGTCTGTGTGGAGTTTGCACATTCTCCCCGTGTCTGCATGGGTTTCCTCTGGGTGTTCCGGTTTCCTCCCACAGTCCAAAGATGTGTGGGTTAGGTGGATTGGCCGTGCTAAATTGCCCCTTAGTGTCAGGGAGACTAGCTAGGATAAATGCCTGGGATTATGGGGATAGGGCCTGGGTGGGATTGTAGTCAGTGCAGGAGGAGGCCACTAGGATTCTATGATTCTATGAAGAATTGGTGCAGACTCGATGGGCCGAATGGCCTTCTTCTGCACTGTAGGGATTTTATGATTCTATGATGAGTCGGTGCAGACTCGATGGGCCGAATGGCCTCCTTCTGCACTGTAGGGATGCTATGACTCTTATGATTGATTTATCATGGGTCCTGCCCAGGGTGGAGATGATTGGGTAATTCTCCTGTTAATCACACCTGAAGGTCACATACTATAGACTCTATGTACTTAGTCTGTGCTATCCTCCACTCCCTGCATCTTGCTGGAGACATCACCCTATCAGAAGTTGCTGCAGTTTTGATCATGTTTGCTGTAGTTGCTGAGGCTCTTTTGAAGTAAAGTATATTAGTCACAAGTAGGCTTACACTAACACTGCAATGAAGTGACTGTGAAAATCCCCTAGTCGCTACACTCCTGAGCCTGTTCGGGTACACTGAGGGAGAATTTAGCGTGGCCAATGCACCAAACTGGCACATCTTTGGAGGAAACTGGAGCACCCGGAGGAAACCCACGCAGACATGGGGAGAACGTGCAAACTCCATACAGACAGTGACCCAAGCCGGGAATCGAACCGGGTCCCTGGAGCTGTGAGGCAGCAGTGCTAACCACTGTGCCACCGTGCCGCCCTGAAGTAGACTCTGTTCAGTTTGCTGTCTGCTGCAAAATAGTCTGTTTACAACAGGTTCCTGAGCGCTTCCAGCTCTAGACACTCGGTGTGATTACAGGCGGGCGACTTGACTTACCCCAGGTGGGGGTGTGCTGAAGGTTGAAGGTCAGTCTGGTGCGAATGATGGTGTTGGTGCTGCCGTGGCTGCCAAATGGCAGTCTGGTCCTGATGGACTCCACCTGGCGAGTTGTACACGGAGACAGAAGCGTTGTCATTCAGTGAGTAACCTGCAGATCGACAGGAAGAGAAAGTGATGGTTAGTGAAACACAAAAGGTGTCTGTGAGGTTGGAGGGACATTAGAATAAGCAAGTTGTTGTGATCTGGAAAGTGCTGCCTGATAGGGTGGTGCAAACAGATTGAATAATAACTTTGAAGTGGGAAGTGAAAAAACTTGTTTGGACTGTAGGGAAAGAGAAAAGGAGTGAGACCAATTGGATTCTTTTGTCAAAGAGGCAGAACGGGAACAAGGGGCTGAATGGCCTCCTTCTATATTCTATGATTCTATTTGGGTGGCATGGTGGCACAGTGGTTAGCACTGCTGCCTCACAGCGCCAAGGACCCGGTTTCAATTCCGGCCTCAGGTCACTCTCTACGTGTACATTCTCCCTGTGTCTGCGTGGGTTTCCTCCGGGTGCTCCGGTTTCCTCACATAGTCCAAAGATGTGGATTGGCCATGCTAAATTACCCCTTAGTGTCCCAAAGTCTGTGGGTTGGGTGAATTAACCACGAGATATGTGTGGGGTCACAGGGATAGGGTGGGGGAGAGGGCCTGGGTGAGATACTCTGTCAGAGAATCAGTGCAGACTTGATGGGATGAATGGCCTCTTCTGCACTGTAGGGATTTCTATGATTCTATTTAGTCAGTGTGGGCATGGTCAATGGCTCTCCCAAACCTGAGTTAGAATGTCGTGGGTCCAATCCAGAGACTCGGGCACAAAACCTTGGCGGATGCTCACAGTGCAGGTAATGAGGGGGTGCTGCACTGGTGGAGATGCTGGTTTTTACATGACATACTTAACCGAGGCCTGTCTACCCTGGGAGGGCCATAAGCAATCCAACGCCCATCATTTCAAAGAAGTTCAGGGAGTTCTTCGTGATATCCTGCCAACATTTCTCACTCAGCAAATTAAAAATGAGCAGATGACCTGGCCATCGAGGGAGACGGTCGCACAATGGCAATGTTACTGGATTCATATTCCACAGGCCCTAAATCTATGGAGACAAAATCTGACCAAGGAATTTAAATTCAATTAATAAAATCTGGAATTGAACGCTAGAAACATAGAGGATAGGAACAGGAGGAGGCCATTTGGCCCTTCGAGCCTGCTCCGCCATTCAGCACGATCATGGCTGATCGTCCAACTCAAGGGCCTAATCCTGCTTTCGATCCCATTCATCCCAGTAGAAACATAGAAGATAGCTAGTCTCTGTAATGGTGACCATGAAACTATCATTGATCGTTGTCAAATAAAACCCATTGAGCTCACTAATGCTCCATTAGTAAAGGAAACCTGCCATCCTTAACAGTTTGACCTACAATGTGACCCTAGCGGACGGTTCACTTTTAACCGCCCTCTGAAATGTCGTAGAATGCCACTCAGCTCAAGAGAAATTAGAGATGCCATGAAAAGTATACTTCAAATAAATGTCATTGCCATTTGTGGGATCTTGCTGTGTGTTTCCCCACATTACAACAGTGAGCACCTAACATACCAGGGCTGTCAAAGGTGCTATGTAAATGCAAGCCCTTCTTTTGGTCGTTCAATGGAATTGGTTTTATGGGATCTTGCTGTGCCCTCCAAATGATGAGTCCTGGCCTTAACTTGCAGGAGGCTAAAAAGCTGAACAACCTACCTATCTTACGACCGCAGTACTGAACAGCTAAGAGTCTACCCCTGCCGGTGTAAATCAAGGATCTCTGACTCTCTTGCAAATGCAGACTAGTCTAGGGGTTACTGAAAGATGCGGCAAACAAACATGCAAGTCAGCAACAAGTTGCCAACTCCTGAGGAACATGCTTCCACCCAACTCCTGATGTGACCCCTCTTCTCCAACCACGCATCTAGACAAACCTCCCTCATTATTATCCCACCACCTCCCCGATCTTCTTTAACCATCACACGGAAAGTTGAATTTTTGGGGCCTCCAAGGCAATCCTGAAGGGTTAGCAACAAAGAAGAAGACGACAGCATCAACTGGAACAAGGCAGCAGCCACGCCAGCTAATTTGGGTTCTTGATGTCATGAAGCTTGATTTACAGCACGTCATTGGTGGGGACAAAATTAAACTTGGCCGAGTAGCAAACAGACTTTGTGTTGCCCCTTAATGGGTCGCACACTGCTCAATGTTAACAGTAAAATTAGAATAAAGATCAAAGAAAAGTACAGCACGGGGCCAGGCCCTTCGGCCCTCCAAGCCTGTGCTAATCATGATGCCCTAACTAAACTAAATTAGCCTCTACAGGACACAAAGATCCAGTTCCAGCCTGCAATGGACAGAAACTCTTCCACTCCAGAGGGTTGTGAATCTGTGGAATTCTCCACAAGTTGTGGATACTTGAATATATTCATGAATCAGATTGACTGATTTCAATACTACCCAAAAATCTAAAGATGGTGGGTCATTGAACACGTTTGGTGGGCGGCACGGTGGCGCCAGAGGCCCAAGTCCGATTTCCGGCTTGGGTCACTGTCTGTGTGGAGTTTGCACGTTCTCCCCGTGTCTGCGTGGGTTTCCTCCGGGTGTTCCGGTTTCCTCCCACAACCTGAAAGATGTGCTGGTTAGGTGCATTGACGTGAACAGGCGCTGGAGTGTGGCGACTGGGGGAATTTCACAGTAACTTCATTAAAGTGTTAACATAAACCTTATTTGTGACTAATAAATAAATTTTAGAGTTTCTCTGGCCCCCCTCCCGCAGCGCTTTTCTCGGCGGAGGGAGGCAGCGTGCCAGTCACTGGCAGTGGGATCCTCTGGTCCCACCGCTGTCAATGGGAATTCCCATTGAAGCCACTCTATGCTGGCGGGAAACCCGCGGCAGGGGTTGTGCCACCGGCAGAACCAGAGAATCCTGCTGGTGTGAACGGCCGGAGAATTTTGACGATAGTAAAGTTGAGGCACAAAAATGGTCCTGATCTAATTAAATGGCTGGGCAGATTGGAGTGGATGCATGCCCTTTTTCCATTTCCCTTATTCTCTTTTGTAAGGGGATCTCATAGAATTTTATAAAATTCTAACAGGGTTAGACAGGGTAGAGTCAGAAAGTACGTTCCTAATGGTGGGGGGAGTCCAGAACTAGGGGTCATAGTTTGAGGATAAGGGGTAAACCTTTTAGAACTGAGGCGAGGAGAAATTTCTTCACCCAGAGGGTGGTGAGTGTGTGGAATTCACTCCCACAGAATGTAGTTGAGGCCAAAACACTGTCCGATTTCAAGAAGAAATTAGATATAGCTCTAGGGGATCAAGGGATATGGGAGATAGGGGGGAATCAGGATATTGAATTCAATGATCAGCCATGATCAAAATGAATGGTGGAGCAGGCTCGAAGGGCCAAATGGTCTGCATCTCATTTCTATGTTTCTCTGTAAGCAGGTGCCCTAACTTCCTTCAAGCATGAGGTGGCAGTAGTAAGCAACAAGTCCAGCAAGGTCAGTCAAGGAATATCAAATTTCCAGTTGACATTAAACAGCGAGCGGCCCGTTAAAATTATAGTCGAAAACCAATGTCTGTATTGTGCTCGCCTCTTAGACCTAGGTTGCAAAGAATCACACAATGAATGTGGCCGCAAAGGAACTCTAGCCCTGTTCTCTGGGAAGCTAATTATAAACAGTTATTTGCGAGCAGCGGCAAAGCTCACTGTGTTAACATCAAAAGGTTCTATTTCAGATCAGAGCGATAAGCAGAAAAGTCTCCTCTAACTTCTGGCTGTCCGGGCCCAAAGTGAGATAGACGTTGCACATTCACCACTGCTCCGAGCACTCTCTGGGCAACGCCATACAACAGCTCCTAAGCTGCGATGCTTGGCGATCCTGGCAAGTGCCATGTTACACTTTGTGGGATCTTGCTGTGCACAAATTAGCTGCCACACTTTCGATTCTGCGATGCTGTGACTGGCTAGTGTTGAAGTGACAACTGTCGCACTTCTGGCCATGATTGTAAAGTTACAGCTCTGTTGCAGGCCTAGAGGGAGCTTTACTCTATATCTAACCCCGTGCTGTACCTGTCCTGGGAGTGTTTGATGGGGACAGTGTAGAGGGAGCTTTACTCTGTATCTAACCCCGTGCTGTACCTGTCCTGGGAGTGTTTGATGGGGGACAGTGTAGAGGGAGCTTTACTCTGTATCTAACCCCGTGCTGTACCTGTCCTGGGAGTGTTTGATGGGGGACAGTGTAGAGGGAGCTTTACTCTATATCTAACCCCGTGCTGTACCTGTCCTGGGAGTGTTTGATGGGGGACAGTGTAGAGCGAGCTTTACTCTATATCTAACCCCGTGCTGTACCTGTCCTGGGAGTGTTTGATGGGGGACAGTGTAGAGCGAGCTTTACTCTGTATCTAACCCCGTGCTGTATCTGTCCTGGGAGTGTTTGATGGGGGACAGTGTAGAGGGAGCTTTACTCTGTATCTAACCCCGTGCTGTACCTGTCCTGGGAGTGTTTGATGGGGGACAGTGTAGAGGGAGCTTTACTCTGTATCTAACCCCGTGCTGTACCTGTCCTGGGAGTGTTTGATGGGGGACAGTGTAGAGGGAGCTTTACTCTGTATCTAACCCCGTGCTGTACCTGTCCTGGGAGTGTTTGATGGGGGACAGTGTAGAGCGAGCTTTACTCTGTATCTAACCCCATGCTGTACCTGTCCTGGGAGTGTTTGATGGGGACAGTGTAGAGGGAGCTTTACTCTATATCTAACCCCGTGCTGTACCTGTCCTGGGAGTGTTTGATGGGGACAGTGTAGAGGGAGCTTTACTCTATATCTAACCCCGTGCTGTACCTGTCCTGGGAGTGTTGATGGGAAAAGTGTAGAGGGAGCTTTACTCTGTATCTAACCCCGTGCTGTACCTGTCCTGGGAGTGTTTGATGGGGACAATGTAGAGGGAGCTTTACTCTGTATCTAACCTCGTGCTGTACCTGTCCTGGGAGTGTTTGATGGGGGACAGTGTAGAGGAAGCTTTACTCTGTATCTAACCCCGTGCTGAACCTGTCCTGGGAGTGTTTGATGGGGGACAGTGTAGAGGGAGCTTTACTCTGTATCTAACCCCGTGCTGTACCTGTCCTGGGAGTGTTTGATGGGGGACAGTGTAGAGGAAGCTTTACTCTGTATCTAACCCCGTGCTGAACCTGTCCTGGGAGTGTTTGATGGGGGACAGTGTAGAGGAAGCTTTACTCTGTATCTAACCCCGTGCTGAACCTGTCCTGGGAGTGTTTGATGGGGGACAGTGTAGAGGAAGCTTTACTCTGTATCTAACCCCGTGCTGTACCTGTCCTGGGAGTGTTTGATGGGGACAGTGTAGGAAGGAGCTGTACTCTGTATCTAACGTATAGAAGTTTAGGAGTCAGCTGGAGTGTTTAATGAGTGACAAATTCCTTACTGGCCTGCTGACCATTACAATGATCCCAGAATGTGGACACAACGACGGACACAAAGTGATCCTGAGCAGGTAACCTGTTTTTAGTGATATTGATTGATATCGGCCAGGGCTCTGACAAGACCTCCCCCTGCTCTTAATCTAACAGTGCCCCAAAATAATTTACGCTCACTGGGCCTGGGTATCTTCTGAAAGACATCACGCCTGATAGTGCAGCACTTCCTCAGTACTGCCACGGGGAATGTTAGCCTGGATTATATTCTTAAATTCTGAAGTGGAGTTTGCAGAACATTCTAACTCAGAGGCAGGGGTGCTCCCAACTGAGCCAAGCTGACAAAAAGGGACCAGGTTATATTCCCACTTGCCCTAGCTAACTTCTGTCACCTTGCTGACATAAGAGCCCATGCAGTGGGTACCGTCAGTCTGTTTGACTGATCGCGTTACAGATGAGACTAGTTTGAGCACCTTACAACTGGCCTCCGATCAGTCCACACTCAGTCAAGGACAGTCAAGCCCAAAATCTCCCTGCTCTCTAAGGCTTACAAAAGGAAGCACCGGCCTACTAAAGCATTCGAGTTGCTTCATGAATCATCTTTATTGCCCTGTAATGTGGGAGTGAGTGTGAGGATGGAAACATCACAAGGGATGGTCTCAAAATACATTCGTCAGCAAATATTCCTACCAGTTAGGCCAGAGGAGTAACCACCTAATCCATGGCCAGTTAGACTGGGAGTTGTCATGGTAACCATCGGTGAGGTGGGTTGTAGAGCTGAAGTATTCGTTCTCTGGTGAGAGAAAAAAAAGGTTAAAAATAGCACCTAACGTTCTTCACACTAGAATATTTATTTCTTGCATAATTCTGTGTGAAATGCCCTAAAATGGGAAATCAAATGCTTCCATGTCAGAATTAAGCTCTGCCAGGTCTGACGTAACTCCCGTCCTCCACACTGACACAAACTTTTCCTTTTTGTTCTTTTCTATTGCTCCCTCATCGCCATTTTCCCTGGCTCTGCACTTGCTTAGAAATTGTTAAATCTCTCATCTGTTCCAGATCTGACAGTCTGATAGTTTATAGCCGGGCTGGAACATTGGCTGTTTTTCTCTCTCCAGATCTGCTGAGTTTGATTTGATTTATTATTGTCACATGTATTAATATACATGAAAAGTATTGTTTCTTGCACACCATACAGACAAAGCATACCATTCATAGAGAAGGAAAGGAGAGAGTGCAGAATGTAGTGTTACAGTCATAGCTAGGGTGTAGAGAAAGATCAACTTAGTGCGAGGTAGGTCCATTCAAAAGTCTGATGGCAGCAGGAAAGAAGCTGTTCTTGAGTCGGTTGGGTATGTGACCTCAGACTTTTGTATCTCTTTTCCAATGGAAGAAGCTGGAAGAGAGAATGTCCAGGGTGTGTGGGATCCATGATTATGCTGTCTGAGTGTTTCCATGAGTGTACCAGGGATGAGATCCAGTATGAAGCACCCTCTTCTCCATCAGTGATACTTGGTCTGCACCACATGTATGGCCACTTAGAGCAAAGGCTGCCAATTTAATGGAAAACTATAGGTAGCTTTGGAATGTAGGGTTGAATTCTCTCGTCTGGGACTAACGGCGAAAACCTCCGGCTTCATTTGCAGCTGGGATTCTTCGGAGCCACTGGAAGTGATTGGAGTTTTGGCCGGAACCCAAAATTCCCTGTTCTCACTTGCAGCGGGACAGGCACGGACAAGCCTGATGGCGCTTTGTCCGCCATCTGGTCCAGCGCCATATTGAAAAGACACCCAACATCACTGACTCACTGTTGAAGAAAGAGGTTGGACTTCCTGAAAATGAAGATGGATCTTCAGGAACATTCTGAGGCTGGAAGATGTCTTCATCAATGGGGATTAAGTAGAAAGGGTCGAGAGCTTCAAGTTTTTAGGTGTCCAGATCACCAACAACCTGTCCTGGTCCTCCCTCCCCCCCCCCCCCCCCCCCCCCATGCCGACACGATAGTTAAGAAAGCCCACCAATGCCTCATCTTTCTCAGAAGACTAAGGAAATTTGGCATGTCAGCTACAACTGTCACCAACTTTTACAGTTGCACCATAGAAAGCATTCTTTCTGGTTGTATCACAGCTTGGTATGGCTCCTGCTCTGCCCAAGACTGCAAGGAACTACAAAAGGTCGTGAATGTAGCCCATTCCATCATACAAACCAGCCTCCCATCCCATTGACTCTGTCTACACATCCCGCTGCCTCGGCAAAGCAGCCAGCATAATTAAGGACCCCACGCACCCCAGACATTCTCTCTTCCAGATTCTTCCTTCGGGAAAAAGATACAAAAGTCTGAGGTCACGTACCAACCGACTCAAGAACAGCTTTTTCCCTGCTGCTGTCAGACTTTTGAATGGACTTACCTTGCAGCAAGTTGATCTTTCTCTACATCCTAGCTATGACTGTAACACTACATTCTGCATTCTCTCGTTTCCTTCTCTATGAATGGTATGCTTTGTCTGTATAGCACGCAAGAAACAAAACTTTTCACTATGTTAATGCATGTGACAATAAAAAATCAAATCAAAGTTATACGCCAGTCTCCAGCAGGCTTCCCAATGTGTCACGATGGGCACCAGCAAAAAGATATCACAGGAAATTCACACTGGCATGAAACTGATGTTTGTACTCCTGCCAAATCCTCAGCCCCCTGCCCGTCATTGCACTCGCCATGGGAAAATTCCACCCTGAGACTTGACATGAGAAATTAGGTTGATGGAAAGCAACCAATGTTTTCTCTACAATGGTCAATCAATAACTCCCAGGTCATTTACACTAGATGTTTAGATATAGGATAAAGCTTACTCTACCCTGCCCTTTCTTTGACCCAACCTCAGAATACTGCCCCTCAAACCACTGGGAGTGACACTTAAACTATAGCTATGGCCTCGGAGTTTTTTTAAATTATTCATTCATGGGACATGGGTGTCGCTGGCTGACCAGCATTTATTGCCCATCCCTAGTTGCCCTTGAGAAGGTGGTGGTGAGCTGCCTTCTTGAATCGCTGCAGTCCATATTCTGTGGATTAACCCACAATGCCGTTCGGGAGGGAATTCCAGGATTTTGACCCAGCGACTGCAAAGGAATGGCGATAGATTTCCAGGTCAGGATGGTGAGAGGCTTGGAGCGGAATTTGCAGGTGGTGGTGTTCCCATGTATCTGCTACCCTTGTCCTTCGAGATGGAAGTGGTTGTGGGTTTGGAAGGTGCTGTCTAAGGATCTTTGGTGAATTGCTGCAGTGCATCTTGTAGATAGTACACACTGCTGCTACTGAGAGTTGGTGGTGGAGGGAGTGGATGTTTGTGGATGTGGTGCCAATCAAGTGGGCTGCTTTTTCCTGGATGGTGTCAAGCTTCTTGAGTGTTGTTGGAGCTGCACCATCCAGGCAAGTGGAGAGTATTCCATTACACTCCTGACTTGATCACCAATTTGTTTCAAATTCACACCCGTGTTATTCTGTTGGCTATACCCTCCACCAATTGGATTGTCCGAAGTCAACGGTACAGCCTATCAGATAGATGAGGCATTTATCCAACAAGAGTCTTAGAGATGATGCAATAAATTGATTCCTGGCGTGAGAAGGTTGTCCTTGGAGGAGAGATTGAGGGAGAATACGCCTATATTGTCTAGACCTTAGAAGAATGAGAGGTGTTTTTATTGAATCATGTAGGATTCTAAAAGGGCTTTGGAGGCTGCTTCTCCTGCCTGGAGATTCAGGGGTATAGTCTCAGATTAAGCTGTGGACCATTTAAGACTGAGGTGAGGAAAGATTTCCTCACTTAGAATCTTTGGTACTCTTTACCCCAGAGAACTATGGTTGCAATGAAGGTATAAGATTACTGGAATGTAAGGACATGAAGGGATTTTGAGGTCAGGTGGGAAGATGGAATTGAGGTTGAAAATGAGCTATGATATTATTGAATGGTTCAACGGGCTTGAGGGGCAATATGACCTAATCCCGCTCCTATTCCTTATGTTCTTGTGCTATTACTAAGTTTTGTTACTGAGGTCCCAAGAGGGCAGTGTGTTAACCCACTGCTTCCTATATGATTATCATCAAAGTCCAGGGGAAAGTCAAAGGGTTTCTGATAACCCACAAAGAGTAGGAATAAATGGGCAACCAATTGGAATTAAATTCTCACCAGTGAAGCAACCATGTTCCTGGAGCCAGTTGAGACCGCGTGCATTTCACCTCTACGGTTGTCGGGACCAAGGTTCACAGGGGTCGGCGACCTCGTTGCCATGTTTCTATTGAGGTTACCAGGGGAGACCAGCATCCCTGGTGAGACGTGGGTATTCAAGTAACCAGCACCTGTCATACAAAAGGAAACCAGCATATGGTGATAAATGAACAGTAAACAAGACTTGGCCACATTTACGTCACTGGTTTATCTATAAAGCTCGTTGTGAAATCTAGATGAATGGACAAGGCTCACAATGAAGAACAATATCAGTGGTGAAAATATTAGATGAAGGGGATAAGGGAAGTTGAGAAGTGGTGGGTTTTGAACTCACATCCTCAGAACATTAGCTCTGGATTACCACCATGCCACCCCCATAGGTATTATAGCTGAGATATTAGAATCATGTAGACTGTTGGAGGGAGCAAAGTTAAAACATCATCTGCTCGAAGATCCTCTGAGCTCCCTGTACTTTCCCAACTCCATCTCCTGTTCATCTCCCCATTCCTTCACTCCATCATTGGCAGTTGTATCTTTATCCAACCATGTCCTACACTCTAGAACTTCCACCATAAACCTCTCAGTTTTCTTTTCTTCCCTCTCTCTCCTCCTTGAACTTACAACTTAGCTCTTTGATGAAGCTTTTAGACACCTGCCCTAATATCTCGCTCTTTGACACAATTACATCACTCTGGTTCTCAGCATAGATCCTCCCAGACCTTCTGAGTATTTCCAGTGTTTTCTGTTTTTATTGCAGAACATTGCAAGAAAGCTTCCTCTACTCTGTCCCATCAATGGATCTCAGCTTTAACCTCACACCAATCACTTGTGCAGCCACTTTGAGCAAGGTTACCAATTTAGCGGCAAATTATAACACAGACTGGGCGTCCATTGAATGATAGCATTCAATATTTTCCCTACATTAGGGTTAGGTTTTTGGGGTGAGACAGAGAGAGAGGACATGTCCCCTTTTCTTCGTGCTCTGCCACTTTTCTTTCGGCCCATGTCCAACCCTTGTTGCCCCCTGTGATGCCTTGCCCTGATCTTGTGGCTTGTTGTCTTCTTGCCTCCTGGGCCTTTAGGGTTAGGGTTAGGATTAAATGTTAATATTAATTCTGAAATGTTAATTCTGTTTCTCACTCTCCAGATTGCTGTGTCTCAGGTTGATCACACTCCTGTGAAGCACCGTGGCACGTTTTGCTGTGTTAACTATGCTAGAGAAATGCAAGTTGTTGTTGTAAGAGGCCACATTTATGGGTTTCTGATGTGCTAAATCTGATGACGCAACAAAGTGAGTTCACTTGAAGGAGGAAGGACCTGGTAGGATAAGGGAAATTTTAATAACTTGACTCACAGGATGTAGGCCTCATTGGCAAGACTGATACTCACTGCCCAAACCTCGTTGCTCTGCCTGAGTGGTCGCTCAGGAAGGCAGTTCAGACTCAACCATGTTGGTGTGGGACTGGAGTCAAATATAGGCCCAGACCAGGTACAGACAGCAGGCGTCCTGGTCTGAAAGGATTTTATTGAAACGGTTCGGTTTCTAATGGCATCCCTACAGCTTTGTGGCCACTTCTACCTCGCCTTTTATTTCATTTCTTTTAAAACCAATTTAAATTCTCAAACTGCCATGGTGGGATTTGAACCACTATTCTCTGCGTAACTCGTCTAGGCCTCTCACTTTGCAGTAACCTAACCACTGTGCTTTTACACCCTAATTTGGGTTCAGAGCTGACCTGCGAGTGCTTGATGCTGACACCATCTCCTCAAAATAGAATGTGTTTCATCCTAACACCCCGACCTCTGCGAACACACAACAGTAACCCTGGGCAAACCTGACGGTGGGCTTAAGTTCAATTCCTGGTCTGTAATGAGTTGATCTCAGCTGGGATTTCACTCACTGTCTGGCCTTGCACAGAACAAAAAAATGAAAGATTTGCATTTCTGTAGCGTCTTTCACGTCCCCAAGATGTCCCAGCCAGTAAAGTATCTTTGGAGTGTGGTCCCCATTGAAATGTTAATTTGAGCACTGCAAATAGCAAGGTAATAATGATTAGATAATCTGTTTTGTGTTTTGGTTGACTGATAAATATTGGCCAGGACACCTCTTCCCTCCTCCTCTTCAAAATAGAATAGGAGACCATTCGGCCCATCCAGCCTGCACCAACAACAATCCCACCCAGGATCTATCCCCATATATTTACCCTGCCACTCCCCTGACTTAAGGGGCAATTTAGCCTGGCCAATCCACCTAACCGGCACATCTTTGGGCTGTGGGAGGGAACACCCAGAGGAAACTCACACAGACACGGGGAGAATGTGCAAACTCCAGACAGACAGTGACCCAAGCCGGGAATCAAACCCAGGTCCCTGGCGCTGTGAGGCAGCAGTGCTAACCACTGTGCCACCACGCCATGAGATATTTTACATCAAACCAGGAAGACAGACAAGGGCCTTAATTCCACATCTCATCTGAAAGTCAGCAGCCCAGCAGTGCAGTGCTCCCTCTGACCTGGTACCGAAAATGTCAATCTGTCCAAAGATGTGCAGGTAAGGTGGATTGGCAATACTAAATTGCCCCTTAGTGTCAGGGGCACTAGCAAGGGTAAATACATGGGGTTATGGGGAGAGGGCCTGGGTGAGATTGCAGTCAGGGCAGATCTGATGGGCCGAATGGCCTCCTTCTGTACTGCAGGGAGTCCATGAAAAATCTGCATTTCTGTTCTCGAGCTGCTGGAATGGGACTTGTACCCACAACCTTTTGATTCAGAGACGCGGCAGATAATCCACTGAGCCCCAGCAGATACAGAACGATCACGTGAGGGAAGGCTGAAAGACAGCTGTCATGAAATCACGCAACCCAGGAGGAGGTCATTCAGCTCATCGTATCTGTGCCAGCTCTTCAAAGGAGTTATCCAATTAGTCCCCCTCCCCCTCTCTGCACCTGCAGCTTTACAATTGTTTCCCCGTTGTCATCCTGAATGAACTGTCACCCCCAGTAAAAATAAATATTTGAGTAGCAGTATCAGCTTAAACGCTCCTCAGTATGAGCCTGTGGCTTGGGGCATTATCTGTAATCCTTGCTTTGTGAGGGTATATGTCTTTTGATAACAGATGACAGAGGTAAGGATGGTTTCTGCTCAATATTGGGATGCAATATCAAAGCGCAGGGGTGAAGCTAAGACATTAACTCACCACTGCTAATGTAAAAAGTAGGTTATAATCACCTCTATCTCTCACTGTAACTCAGACAAATGCTGTGCTTAAATTACTTGGACAATGACTTCCGTATGCATCTTGAAATTAATTTGTTCAGATTTAGGCATCAGTTATTTAAACAAAAACCACCAAACCTCTCAATTAGAACCCAGCCTGTAATTCTCAGGTATGTTATTCTATATATAAACCACCTGAGTCTCTTGATTAGATTCCAGTCTGTAACTCACTCCGGGGTATCTGTTATTCTATATATAAACCACCCTGAACCTCTCGATTAAATTCCAGTCTGTAACTCACTCCCGGGTATTTGTTATTCTATATATAAACCACTCTGAACCCCTCGATTAGATTCCAGTCTGTAACTCACACCCGGGTATCTGTTATTCTATATATAAACCACCCTGAACCCCTCGATTAGATTACAGTCTGTAACTCACTCCCGGGTATCTGTTATTCTATATATAAACCACCCTGAACCCCTCGATTAGATTACAGTCTGTAACTCACTTCTGGGTATCTGTTATTCTATATATAAACCACCCTGAACCCCTCGATTAGATTCCAATCTGTAACTCACTCCCGGGTATCTGTTATTCTATATATAAACCACCCTGAACCCCTCGATTAGATTCCAGTCTGTAACTCACTTCCGGGTATCTGTTATTCTATATATAAACCACCCTGAACCCCTCGATTAGATTCCAGTCTGTAACTCACACCCGGGTATCTGTTATTCTATATATAAACCACCCTGAACCCCTCGATTAGATTCCAGTCTGTAAATCACTCCCAGGTGTCTGTTATTCTATATATAAACCACCCCGAACCCCTCAATTAGATTCCAGTCTGTAACTCACTCCTGGGTATCTGTTATTCTGTATATAAACCACCCAATCCCACTGATTAGATTCCAGTCTGTAAATCACTCCCGGGTATCTGTTATTCTACATATAAACCACCTGAACCCCTTGATTAGATTCCAGTCTGTAACTCACTCCTGGGTATCTGTTATTCAATATATAAACCCCTGAACCTATCGATTAGATTCCAGTTTGTAACTCACTCCCGGATATCTTTTATTCTATATATGAACCATCCTGAACCCCTCGATTAGATCCAAAGATGTGCAGGTTAGGTGGATTGGCCAGGCTAAATTGCCCTAATGGGCGGGATTTTCCGATTGTTCTCGTCCCAAGACCCCCCCCCCCCCCCCCCCCCCCCCCCCACCCCCCAAGGCTACAATTCCCGTGGTGGACAGAACACGAAAATTCCGCCCTTAGTGTCCAAAGATATGTACATTGGACGATTAGCCATGGTAAATACACTGGATTATGGGGATAGGGCAGAAGGGAGGTCCTGGGTGGAATGCTCTTTCAGAGAATTGGTGCAGACTCGATAGGCCAAATGGCCTCTTTCTAAAGGGCTCTAAAGAATCATGGTGGCAGGTTTTCCCAGGGGAGGAAGAGAAAGTCAAGAGCACTGCCCACAACCTGCCACCATGAGCCAGGTGACCCTCCTGCATTTACCCATGGTAGAGGGTTGGCAACCCTCCAGGATTGCCCAGGAGGTTCTGGGGCACTCCATCGACACTGCAGCGATCAACCTCTGGAGAGAGAAGGGCAATTGGAGCAGGGGGGGTCATGTGATCAAACTACCAGGAATAGAGTCAATCAGGACTGGTAACCTTATGAGCGGCACGGTGGCACAGTGGTTAGCACTGCTGCCTCACAGCGCCAGGGACCGAGTTCAATCCCTGGTTTGGGTCACTGTCTGTGTGGAGTCTGCATGTTCTCCCTGTGTCTGCATGGGTTTCCCCCGGGTGCTCCAGTTTCCTCCCACAGTACGAAAGACGTGCCGTTTAGGTGCACTGGCCATGCTAAATTCTCTCAGTGAACCCGAACAGGCGCCAGAGTGTCACGACTAGGGGATTTTCACAGTAACTTCATGCCCTTCATCAGTCCAGATTTCTTAAAAAGGAATGTGCTGTCTGGATGTCAAAGCCAATATTTATGACCCATTCCTTATCGTCCTTGAAAAGTTGCTCCCCTTTCTTGCATTCCTTTGTCCATGTCTTCACCAGCTACTCAGTTGTGGTCGAGCAGGGATTCAATGCCATCCCATCCCGTTTAAGGAAATGAGAGAAAAACTGGCATTGAATCCCAAAAGATGGCACAACAGGATTATTCTCATCTCCAGACAGCAAACAAATGCAGCTTTTAGAATGGAATAATGGTGCTGTAGCATTTTTATCGCCATCCCTCCCTCCCGTGGGATAATCCTTTGCTCCTCTTTGGCAACTGGGACACAGTTCTGCACCTGTGACTCTTACTGTGTGGGAAACTGCACTTCAAAGACTTGGGTCCCATCAGTCCACCTCCCAGCATGTTGTTTTATTCATTCGTGGGACATGGGCGTCGCTGGCTGGCCAGCATTTATTGCCCATCCCTAGTTGCCCCAGGGCAGTTGAGAGTCAATCACATTGATGTGGCTCTGGAGTCACATGTAGGCCAGACTGGGTAAGAACGGCAGATTTCCTTCCCTAAAGGACATTAGTGAACCAGATGTGTTCTCCCGACAATCGACAATGGTTTCACAGTCATCAGTAGATTCTTAATTCCTGATTTTCTTTTATTGAATTCAAATTCCACCATCTGCTGTGGTGGGATTTGAACCCGGGTCCCCAGAATATTAGCTGAGTTTCTGGCTTAAAAGGCTGGCGATAATACCAAAAGGCCATCGCCTCCCCCTTGTTAAGAAGTCTCACACCACACCTGGTTAAAGTCCAACAGGTTGATTTGGTATCACGGGCTTTCAGAGCTTTGCTCCTTCATCAGGTGAGTGGGGCCATTCACCCGATGAAGGAGCAGCGCTCTGAAAGCTCGTGACACCAAATAAACCTGCTGGACTTTAACCTGGTGTTCTGAGACTTCTTACCGTGCCCCACCCCAGTCCAATGCTGGCATCTCCACATCACGGCTCCCCCTTATTGTTACAGCAATCTCTGGGTGCAGGCCTGAAGCAAGATTATTGGGGTAATGATGCTTGACGAAACATTAGAGAGTAGCACGGACTAGAGCTTGACTCGGTTCGGGTCCACGGAGAGGATAAGATCAGGCAATGGTGAGACTTATGGTTCGCATAAACCCTTTGCGCATTGTGAACAAACCCACTTCCTGTACACACCGCGGCCCTGTGGCTGCAATCACAGGCTTCGGCCTACACAACACCCACACCAGGCGTGATATTACAGTGCACTTCCATCTAGGAATGGAAAATATTTGTAAGCCAGAATTAACCCTAGTGAGAAGTTTTGGATTTTTCTGCCCGAGTACATTGCGAGAATTGTCACAGGTTCTATTTTTACCATTTGCCGATTTTCGTGGGTGTGGATTATGTCCAGATTTCTGTTTCCATAGTTACCACACTGCTTCTTTTCTCTTAGTTGTTCAAGTCATGCTGATGCAAGACAGAAATCTTACGTCTATTTAACAGCATTGGCTCAGCTTTCCCTCATTTCCAAAAAAGCAATTAAAATAGTTTACCCTTTATTTACAGAACCTACAATCAGAAACGGAGGGAATCCTTCACAAATTTATTTCCTCTCTTTTATTTTTGAAAAGAAAGCATTGTGGGGTGGCACGGTGGCCCAGTGGTTAGCACAGCTGCCTCACTGCACCAGGGACCCGGGTAAGATTCCTGGCTTGGGTCACTGTCTGTGTGGACGTTCGCCCCTGTGTCTGCGTGGGTTTCCTCCAGGTGCTCTGGTTTCCTCCCACAGTCTGAAAGATGTGCCGGTTAGGTGCATTGTCCATGCTAAATTCTCCCTCAGTGTACCCAAACAGGCGCCGGAGTGTGGCGACTAGGAGGTTTTCACAGCAACTTAATTGCAGTGTTGATGTAAGCCTACTTGTGACACTAATAAATAATAAATAAATAAATAAGCTCATAGAATCCTATAGTGCAGAAGGAGACATTCAGCCCATTGAGTCTGCACCGACTACAATCCCACCCAGGCCCTATCCCCGTAACCCCATACATTTACTCTAGCTAGTCCCCCTGACACTAAGGGGCAATTTAGCATGGCTAATCCATCTAATCCGCACATCTTTGGACTGTGGGAGGAAACCAGAGCATCCGGAGGAAACCCAGGCAGACACGAGGAGAATGTGCAAACTCCACACAGACAGGCGCTGTTAGAGTGCTAACCACTGTGTCACCGTGCCGCCCATGGCTGCCGTGTCTTCCATGACTTCAGGACGTTCCCAAGCCCTTCATAGCTGATGAACTATTTTTCCAAGCCCAGTCACTGTTATAATGTCGGAAACACAGTTTCCAATTTCTGCACAGCAAGCTCCCAAAAACAGCAGTGAGATGATGACCGGATAATTTATTCCTTAGTGAAGTCAGTTAAGGGGTAAATATTAGTCAGGACACCAAGAATTAATCCCACACTCTTCTTTGAAATAGGGGCCAAGGGATATATTACGTCCACGTCAAAGGGTAGAGAGGGTCTCAATTTGACATTCAAAAGACCTCCAACAGTGCAGCACTCCCTCAGTACTGCCCTGGGAGTATCCCCATAGAGAACAATGGGATGACAGTACTGGGAACAATGGTGCTGTAGTACAAGACCATGCGTAACTGAACTGGAATAACATTACAATATATCTCAATCTTTTTAAAGTTTATTTATGTATTATTGTCACAGGTAGGCTCACATCGTCATGTGTGGGTTAGGTGGATTGGCCATGCTAAATTGCCCCTTAGTGTCAGGGGGACTAGCTACAGCAAATGCATGGGGTTATAGGGATAGGGCCAGGGTAGGATTGTGGTCTCAATGGGCCGAATGGCCTCCTTCTGCACTGTAGGGATTCTATGATTCTATCAACACTGCAATGAAGTTATTGTGAAAATTCCCTCATCGCCACACTCCAGCACGTGTTCAGGCACATTGAGGGAAAATTTACCATGGCCAATGCACTTAACAGCACGTCTTTCGGACTGTGGGAGAAAACTGGAGCACCTGGAGGAAACCCACGCAGACACGGGGAGAACGTGCAGACTCCGCACAGACAGTGACCCAAGTCGGGAATCGAACCGGGACCCTGGCGCTGTGAGGCAGCGCTGGTAATCATTATGTCACCACGCTGCCCCAGCCTGCTGGGTACCTGGGATTGGGAATAGCAACAATGTACCTTTGCGGTTTTTAGGATTAGGAGCAATAAGCAGCTCGGCAATTCCTTCGATAAAAATTTTGGCCTCCCAAATGTCCTCCCCTCCTTTAAGGCACCCCTTATAAACTACCTGTTTGACCAAATAAAGGGTCAAACTGTCCTAACGTCTCTTTACGTGGTTCAGTGTCAAATTCTGTCTGATAATTGCTCACGTAGAGGGAAAAACTGTTGGGATCTTTTACTGTGTTGAAGGCGCTACGTAAATGCAGGCCCCTTTTCCTGATGGATGCAGTTGGCATTAGGCAGACCAAGGGAGAGCCCACATTATGACTCAGTGTGAATCACTCAGCCAGTGGTATAGTCAGCTCATCCTCTCTAACCCCAGCCTCGCCTCTCCTAATCACCGGCTCAATTTGAAACCGTGGAACAACACAACACTGAGTAACGCTCAGCAGGAAATCCGGTGTGCTCGCCGAGGTACAACTGTGAAAATGATGTCAAGTTTCATTTTGACGTAGTGCCCACAGATGATGCAACCGAGCTTCTTAAAATTCCCTCCTTGGAGCGGCAGCACGAACCTGCTGAGGTCTCTTCAATGCCACATGCAATACACAGCCCCAGCCTAGCCCTGCCTTTTATTTTTTTTTGCATCTTTGCATAGACAAGCATTAACCAACACGTGGCTAACTGACAATCCAGATGAGCCACAATTACACTCCTGAAACTTCCAAAAAAATGGGAAGGACTCTCAGCTTTCAGAACCCTAGGGTCTTCTAAAGCTCTTTCCAGCCAATTGAGTACTTCATTTGAATTGTAACAGCTGCTATAAGGTAGAGAATGGCAACAATCAATTTTTACACAGCAAGATCCCACAAACAGTGATGCCATATTGTTTGTTCAGGTACTGGTTGTGCATATTGACCAAGAGGCCATTTGGGTGAGGTCCCGGAGTGGTGGCCATATCATGAAACCACGCATTACACAAAGGAAAAGAATTAAGTTAATTTTGACTTTTAAAGATTGGTGTCTTTGAGCTAATTGTTCCAAGAGCAATTAATAACAATCACACGAAAAATATTCTGTGCCCCATTTTCAAATCCCTCCATGGCCTCATTTCTCTCTATCTCTGTAACCAACCCCCACCTCCAGCCCTACACCCAATCTTCACCATGGGGATGTAGGGGCAGCATAGACTTTGGCCAGCCAATCCCAGAAGCAGATCTAGGGTGGCCCCAGGGCTGATGATTACCAAGGCTTGTTGGTTAGAAGGCCAGTTGTTTTAGACAGTGTTAATCCTCACCTGCACATGTACCTCCCCACGATGGCATCTTATACACCACATGCCACCTCTGTGGCAACTCATGACACCCCCCCCAGCCACTCAATGCCTCCTCATGCCAACACATACTCCCACTCATTCCATATTTGCTCACATCTCCATGCCAATGAATGCGCCCACCCACCCTCATTCTTTCTTATACCCCCAAGACTCCAGATCACCTCCATAGCCACTTAGCCAGTATTCATCAAAACAGACCTCAGCAGCCATGTGGAGATGAAAAAAAATCTAACAATCTCATCCAACTGTCACTCTTACACTCTTGATATTGAAAAAAAAGCTTTCATTCAAGAAAACTTTTAAATCGCAAGTGGTTAAACTCTTTCAAAAACAAATAAACTTCTGTTCAGATACCACTCAAAGACAACTAATCCTTTAATAGCCTATTTAAACTGACAATCAAACAATGAACTCAGTTCAAACTGTGTGCTCTGCTGAGATAATTGTAGCTTTTGAAACTCAGCTCAAGTATTCAGAATGACATACTATTAGCCCTTGGGCAAATGGTAACAAAGACTTCAACTGAAACTGCATTATCGGATAGTAGTATTTTTTTCTTACACCAAGTGGCCTTTTAATCAAAGCAGTCCAGCAGAAGGTTTTTTTTTTCAAAACTGTCATTGACAGCTTAAGCCTATTTTTCATGTTTGATGAGGAGGTTTTAAAACACTTTAGATCTTAACATTTAAGCAGAGCTTATCCAGCCTTCATGAACATTCACATTCACTCCATCAATTTGTGACTCCCACACTGTGGGTTAAGGCGGTAGCAACAATCAAAATTGGGTCTGTTTGAACTCAGCACTAGGTTAGAATGGCCATCCTGAATTTGACCTTTGGCCTGTGTGAATCATGCCCCACCCATTTGTCCCTGCTGTCAAAAATGGGATGTCAGAAATGGGAGTGGGGCTTCCGCATCCGCGTTCCGACTTTGCAAAAATCCACCCCTCATGTTTTTACAATGAATAAACCAAAGTGTTAAAAGAACATTCATTTTGAAAGATACATTTCTGCTCTATTTCTCCCTTGGTTTGCTCTACTCAGTTTCCTGGAGATTAATCTTCAATTGCTGGAGATTCTAAAATAATCCTGTAGGGTTGACAATTAGTGACACGGTGCATTTTTTGCATGGTAACTATCCTGTACCCGTGTACCTGCCGCCCTGCACACTCTCCATCTGAGTCAGTCAGACAGGCAGCCACTGATGCCTCTGTATATTCTCAGATATGACAGGCCCCAATGTGAACCAGAGAGTTCCAGCCACAACAAAGTCACTGATTAGATTCACGTCATTCCAGGTCAAACCCACTTTCTGTATTTAGTTGATGGTGAAACTTATTTTATTCAAAGTACCTTTCTCTTGAATTTTTAACGTTTATGCTGATCCCCTGCCTTGCTTGCAGACAAAATTGAGTCGCATTTTCAATGAGGAAACCTCAGTCAATGTACTCTTCAAGGGGGCTGAAGGGCATAGTGGGTTAACCACGTGGCCCTTTCACCTCGGAGACCTGGGTTCAAATCCCTGGCACCCCCACCTCTTAAACTTTAAGATATTTAAGAGGAACCTCTACATATTTGGAAATTCTAGCAGATAAGATAATGAGGGGCATAGATTAGTTAGATAGCCAACATCTTTTCCCAAAGGTAGAGGAATCTAAAACTAGAGGGACTAGGTTTTAGGTGAGAGGGGAGAGATACAAAAGGGTCCAGAGAGGCAATTTTTTCACATAGAGGGTGGTGAGTGTCTGGAGCAAGCTGCCGGAGGTAGTAGTAGAGGCGGGTACAATTTTGTCTTTTAAAAAGCATTTAGACAGTTACATGGGTAAGATGGGTATAGAGGGATATGGGCTAATGTGAGCAATTGGAACTAGCTTAGTGGTTAAAATAAAAGGGCGGCATGGACAAGTTGGGCTGAAGGGCCTGTTTCCATGCTGTAAACCTCTATGACTCTATACTCCTACAGACCCCTGTGAACATTGAGACATTTAAGGGGATCCCCTATAAATACTACCACATGGTTGAGCAACCTGTTGCAACATTCCAAAGACAGATTCAGCTGAGCTGAGTCGCTACTAGGCAGAAAGATGCAGATTCATGTCTCAATCAGTATTTGGTTGAATAATCTAAAAACAGTAGAGAAAGGCATTTATAAAGCACCTTTCACAACCTCAGGACAAAACACAACAGGCAGTGAAGAATGGTTGGAATTGTAGTCACAGTTGTACTGTAAGAAACGCAATTTGCGCACAGCAAGACTCTAAAAATACAACATAACAATAACCAGATAATACTGTTTTGAGTGATGTTGGAACAGGGATGGATATTGTCCGGGACACAGTGGGGGACCCCCCTGCTCTTACATAGAACATAGAACATTACAGCGCAGTACAGACTATTTCCTCGGGTGGATGGAGCTATTACAAGGGGGCATAACTATAGGGTTCGTGGTGGGAGATACAGGAAGGATATCAGAGGTAGGTTCTTTACGCAGAGAGTGGTTGGGGTGTGGAATGGACTGCCTGCAGTGATAGTGGAGTCAGACACTTTAGGAACATTTAAGCGGTTATTGGATAGGCGCATGGAGCACACCAGGATGATAGGGAGTGGGATAGCTTGATCTTGGTTTCAGATAAAGCTCAGCACAACATCGTGGGTCGAAGGGCCTGTTCTGTGCTGTACTGTTCTATGTTCTATGTTCTAGGCCCTTCGGCCCTCGATGTTGTGCCGACCAGTGAAACCAATCTCTAATCTACACTATTCCAATATCATCCATATGTTTATCCAATAACCATTTGAATGCTCTCAATGTTGATGAGTCCACTACTGCTGCAGGCAGGGCATTCCACGCCCTTACTACTCTCTGAGTGAAGAACCTACCTCTGACATCTGTCCTATATCTCTCTCAACTCTCAATTTAAAGCTATGTCCTCTCGTGTTAGCCATCACCATCCGAGGAAAAAGGCTCTCACTATCCACCCTATCTAATCCTCTGATCATCTTGTATGCCTCTATTAAGTCACCTCTTAACCTTCTTCTCTCTATCGAAAACAACGTCAAGTCCCTCAGCCTTTCCTCATAAGACCTCCCCACCATACCAGGCAACATCCTGGTAAATCTCCTCTGCACCCTTTCCAACACTTCCACATCTTTCCTATAATGCAGCGACCAGAACTGTACGCAATACTCCAAGTGCGGCCGCACCAGAGTTTTGTACAGTTGCAGCATGACCTCCTGGCTCCGAAACTCAATCCCTCTACCAATAAAAGCTAACACACCGTACGCCTTCTTAACAACCCTATCAACCTGGGTGCCAACTTTCGGGGATCTATGCACATGGACACCCAGATCCCCTCTGTTCATCCACACTACCAAGTATCTTACCATTAGCCCAGTACTCTGTATTCCTGTTACTCCTTCCAAAGTGAATCACCTCACACTTTTCCGCATTAAACTCCATTTGCCATCTCTCAGACCAGCTCTGCAGCTTATCTATGTCCCTCTGTAACCTGCCACTTCCCTCCGCACTGTCTACAACTCCACCGACTTTAGTGTCATCCGCAAATTTGCTAATCCATCCTTCTACGCCCTCATCCAGGTCATTAATAAAAATGACAAACAGCAGTGGCCCCAAAACAGATCCTTGCGGTACACCACTAGTAACTGAACTCCAAGATGAATATTTCCCATCAACCACCACCCTCTGTTTTCTTACAGCTAGCCAATTCCTGATCCAAACCACTAAATCACCCTCAATCCCATGTGTCTGTATTTTCTGCAAAAGCTTACCATGGGGAACCTTATCAAATGCTTTGCTGAAATCCATATACACCACATCAACCGCTTTACCCTCATCCACCTCTTTGGTCACCTTCTCAAAGAACTCAATAAGGTTTGTGAGGCACGACCTGCCCTTCACAAAACCGTGCTGACTATCCCAATCAAATTATTCCTTTCTAGGTGATTATAAATCCTATCTCTTATAATCCTTTCCAAAACTTTGCCCACAACAGAAGTAAGGCTCACCGGTCTATAATTACCAGGGTTGTCCCTACTCCCCTTCTTGAACAAGGGGACAACATTTGCTATCCTCCAGTCTTCTGGCACTGTCCCTGTAGACAATGACGACCCAAAGATCAAAGCCAAAGGCTCTGCAATCTCCTCTCTAGCCTCCCAGAGAATCCCAGGATAAATCCCATCCGGCCCAGGAGACTTATCTATTTTTACCCTTTCCAGAATCTTCTTCAAAATAGAACCATGGCATCTTTCACAATAACTTTGGAGGTTAGATAGGGGCCTTGATTTAATATACCATCCAAATGACGGTACCTCCAACAGTGCAGGATTCCCTCAGTACTGCACTGGAGCGTTTGTGTGGATTTTGTGCTTAAATTTCTGGCTTAGGGATTGAACCTACACCTTTCTGAGGGAGGGGATGAGAGCCCCCCCACTGGGCCATGGCTGACATGTTGGATGGAATTTTACAGGTCCGTCACGGTGGGGGCAGGACCGGAAAATGCGGTGAGCCATCCAAAACCCCACTGACTTCAGCGGGATTGGAAGATCCCACTGATGGGAGGGACCGCAAAAAAATCCACCCTATTCTAGGCTAACAATCCAAATACTGAGGGAATGTTGCACTGTTGAAGGTGCTGACTGCCTATTCAGTTTGATCAGGTTAAAGTCCAACAGGTTTATTTGGTATCACGAGTTTTCGGAGCGTTGCTCCTTCATCAGGTGATGATGAAGGAGCAGTGCTCCGAAAGCTCGTGATACCAAACAAACCTATTGGACTTTAACCTGGTGTTGTGAGACTTCTTACTGTGCCCACCCCAGTCCAACGCCGGCATCTCCACATCATATTCAGTTTGATGTAATAAATGTCACGCTACTATTCAAAGATGCTCAGGCATTTCCGCATCAACCAGCAACACCAAAAACAGGTCACTCACTGCTGTCTGTGGGATCTTGCTGTGTGCAAATTGGCTGCTGGGTTTGTCTATTAACAAGTGGGCAGACTTTAAATCTGGACTAGACTAACAATTCAGATAAGCGCAAATCCAAATGCCTTCATGCCTGTTTGACTTATTGAAAGGAAATAAAAATCTGGGAACAATGAACGTGATCTTGAAGATTTGAGTTTGTCATATAGATGTAACTGGCTCATCATTAGGGATGGAAACCTGCCGTCCTTATTCTGACCAGTCCACAATCCAAAGATGTGTGGGTTAGGTTGTTTGGCCATCGCTAAATTGCCACTTAGTGTCAGGAGGATTAGCAGGGTAAATATGTGGGATAGGGGCTGGGTGGGATTGTGGTCAGTGCAGACTTGATGGGCTGAAAGAGCATAAGAACATAAAAACATAAGAACTAGGAGCAGGAGTAGGCCATCTGGCCCCTCGAGCCTGCTCTACCATTCAATAAGATCATGGCTGATCTTTTTGTGGACTCAGCTCCACTTACCCGCCCACTCACCATAACCCTTAATTCCTTTACTGTTCAAAAATGTATCTATCCTTGCCTTAAAAACATTCAATGAGGTAGCCTCAACTGCTTCACTGGGCAGGGAATTCCACAGATGGGCAGGGAATTCCACAGAATTCCAAAGGCCTCCTGCACTGTAGGGATTCTATGATATGTGACTCCAGTCTCATGCTATTGTGGTCAATTCCTAACTGCCCTCTGAAGTGGCCCATTCAACTTTGAAAGATAATGATGGGAACTTTCCCATCCCGCCAGCCCCGGGGAAGATCACACGAAGGTCCATTGACCTAAGCCGGTATTTTCCAGTTTTGGGTAAGCGTGGCTGGAAAATCCCACCCAATGTTTTATAGGATGTGGGCATAACTTGCCAGGCCAGCATTTGCTGCCCATCCCTAATTGCCTGGAATTAAGGGACTTGCTTGGATAGAGGGTGGCAGATTTCCTTCCCTGAAGGACATTAGTGAACCAGATGGGACATTTTAAAAAAAATGACAACTGATGATAGTTTCAGGAGCCCCCATTAGGTTTCAATTCAAGATTTATTAATTCAATTTAAATTCCACCAGTTGCCATGGCAGGATCTGAACCTCTATCTCCACAGCATTAGCATCTGGATTCCTGCGCCAATGATATCACCAGTACACCACCAACTCCCTTCAGTTGTGTCTAATAGAAGCAGGTCCATCAGCACCTTTCCAAGGGTAACTGAGGACACACAATAAATGCCAGTCTTGTCAGTGATACCCACACCCCAGAATGAAATTTTAACAAAAAGGATCAATCAATTCACTAAGGATGTGAAAGGTGCTACACAAATGCAAATTGTGCCTATTTTTTTCTTCCACAGCGATAATACTTACATTGCAAGTTTTATTTTTAAAAGTAAGTATGCAGCGACAGAAATGCCAGTAAGACATAATTTCAGACAATCTGCTTAGAGAAATCTCACCAACAAAAATCAGACAGCTTTGCGAAAAACATGTCATCTCCCCACCTGACTGTCTAATGATTTCCTCATGGAATGCTGAGATTTCTCATGGACTTTCCACGCTTCTCTCACCGAGAGGCGGCACAGTGGTTAACACTGCTGTCTCATGGTGCCAGGGACCCGAGTTCAACTCTGGCCTCGGGTGACTGTCTGAATGGAGTATGCATGTTCTCCCCATGTCTGTATGGGTTTCCTCCGGGTGCTCCGGTTTCCTCCCACACACCAAAGATGCGCAGGTTAGATGGATTGCCATGCTAAATTGCCCCCTAGTGTCCCATGATGTGTGGGTTAGGGGATTCGTGGGGTAAATGCTTGAGGTTACAGGGATAGGGCCTGGGTAAGATGCTCTGTCAGAGGGTCAGTGCAGACCTGATGGGCCAAATGGCCTCCCTCTGCACTGGAGGGATTCTATGAGACCTATCCACCCCACTCTGGAATTCCCACACAGCTGTGGGAGAATTGAAGGTGCTGTTCTATCCGTATTTGTGTTGAGGTTATTTTCATTGCTCCCTCAGTGGTGGCTATGCCTTCAGCTGTCCAAGCCCGAACCTCTGGAATTTCCAGACTAAACCAGTCGTCAGTCTCTCTTCTCCTTTAAGATGCTCCTCAAAACCCTCCTCCTTGGCCAATCCCTGTCCCAACATCTCTTCACCTGGTTCAGAGTCAAACTGTATCTGATACAGCTCCTGTGACGCCTCCTGGGATGGTTTTCTCTGCGAGGTGTGAAATAGTTCTGACGTGGGTGTGAATGCCACAGGAAGCTGGATAACTCTGAGAAAGCCTAACCACACCAAGTGTCAAGTGGGCCGACACATTGTCCAAGAAGCTATCTGGCACCCTGACCAGTTCCTACCCGCTGCAGGAGGTACCCGATCTGATGGGAAACCACATTTTCAAAGCTACTGGCTGGAAACTTTGAAAACTTTGAACGGAATATTTGCAAAGTGTCATGAGGAAGTAAACACAGCTGCCCACTTTGTTACTGCTGGATTGGTGTGGGGGAGAGGTAGTTGTGGAGGGACGGGGTTGCAGGCAGCGGGGGAAGAAGTGTTAAAGCTTCTTTCTCATTGCAGATCATAGATCACAGAATCCCTGCAGTGCAGAAGGAGGCCACCCGGCCCATTAAGTCTGCACAAACTCGCCAACAGAACATCTTACCCAGGTCCTATCCTCGTAACCCCATGTATTAAGGGTGGCATGGTGGGCACAGTGGTTAGCACTGCTGCCTCACAACTTCAGGGACCTGGGTTCAATTCCTGGCTTGGCCCACGGTACGGAGTTTGCAGGTTCTCCTAGTGTCTACATGGGTTTCCTCTGGGTGGTCCGGTTTCCTCTCAGAGTCCAAAGATGTGCGGGTTAGGTGGATTGGCCATGCTAAATTGCCCCCTAGTGCCCCGGGCTGTGTAGGTTAGAGGGATTAGCAGGGTAAATACTTGGGGTTACAGAGATAAGGCCTACATGGGGTTGTTGTTGGTGCAGACTCGATAGGCCGAATGGCCTCCTTCTGCACTGCAGGGATTCTATGATTTCTATTCTATTTACCCCACTAGTTCTCTTAAGCTACACATCTAAGGGGCAATTTAGCGTGGTCAATCCACCTAACCTGCACAAGTTTGGACTGTGGGACGAAACCAGAGCACCCCGAGGAAACATAGAAACTAGAAGCAGGAGTAGGCTATTCGGCCCAACGAGCCTGCCCCACTATTCATTTTGATCATGGCTGATCCCCCCCCTTCCCCCAAGAAGTGGACAACTGAAACGATGGAAGAAATTAAAATTTAAAGTATATAATTAGAATATAAAGAAACAAAAATGGATTAATGAGATAAAAAGAAATGAAATGAAACAAAATAAATGGAGATGGAGTGGAGGTGGAGGAGAAGGTTTGTGCTCTAAAGTTGTTGAACTCAATGTTCAGTCCGGAAGGCTATAAAGTGCCCAATCGGAAGATGAGGCGCTGTTCCTCCAGTTTGCATTGGGGTTCACTGGAACGTTGCAAAAGGCCAAGGATGGACACGTGGACAGAAGGATGTGGAGGCTTTGGAAAGGGGACTGAAAAGATTTACCAGGATGCTGCCTGGTATGGAGGACATTAGCTATAAGGAGAGGTCCGAGAAACTTGGTTTGTTCTCACTGGAACGACGGAGGTTGAGGGGGGCGACCTGATAGAAGTCTACAAGATTGAGGGGCATGGACAGAGTGGATAGTCAGAAGTTTTTTCCCCCCCCAGAGTGGAAGAGTCAATTACTCGGGGGCATAAGCTTAAGGGGCAAGGTTTAAAGGAGATGTACGAGGCAAGTTTTTTTTTTTACACAGAGGGTGGTGGGTGCTTGGAACTCGCTGCCGGGGGAAGTACTGGAAGCGGATACGATAGTGACTTTTAAGGGGCATCTTGACAAATACATGAATCGGATGGGAATAGAGGGATATGGTCCCCGGAAGGGTAGTGGGTTTTAGTTCAGTCAGGCAGCATGGTCGGTGCAGGCTTGGAGGGCCGAAGGGCCTGTTCCTGTGCTGTAATTTTTTTGTTCTTTGTGAGTTAATAATTGAGTCGATATTTATCTCTTAATCAACACCGCAAATGCAGATTGCCAGCTCACAATCTTACTGCTGTTTGTGGAAGGTTACTGTGCATGAATTGGTTGTCGTGTTTCCTATATGACGACAGTGACTGCACTGCAAAAGTATTTTATTGGTTGCAAAGCATTTTGAGACATTCAATGGTAATAAAAGAGGCTATATAAATGTAAGTCTTTACTTTTTTTTATTTGAACCAAATAATTCAAGAGTGCCAGAATTCAAAATCCCACCACAGTGTTTTGGGAATTTGAACCTCAGCGGTTCGGGAAGAGGAAAATCAAATGGGGTTCCTGTTCACTACTAGTTACCCAGTGACATCCCACGGTGGCACAGTGGTTAGCACTGCTGCCTCATAGCGCCAGGCACGCGGATTCGATTCCGGCCTCAGGTCACTGTCTATGTTGAGTTTGCACATTCTTCCCGTGTCTGCGTGGGTTTCCTCCGGGTCTCTGGTTTCCGCCCACAGTCCAAAGATGTGGGGTTAGGTTGATTGTCTATGCTAAATTGACCCAAATGTCAGGGGATTAGCAGGGTAAATATGTGGGGTCACGGGAATAGAGCCTGGTTGGGATAGAGGCCGGTGTAGACTCGATGGGCCAAATGGCCTCCTTCTATACTGTCGGGATTCTATGATCCCAAGAAGGTTCGCACGTGTGAACGCAAGCTGAAAATACCAGTGATCCGGTTCAACTGTGGGTGAATTGTTTAGCGTCAAGGCCAGCACATGGTGTATGAGACAGTGGTGCAGTGATTTTATCATTAGACTAGTTATCCAGAGACCCAGGACGAGATCTGGGGACCCAGGTTCAAATCCCACTACAGCAAAAGGTGAAATTTGAATTAAATTTAAAAATCTGGAACTAAAATTCTAATGAGGTGACCATTGTCAACTTGTAAAACCCCATCTGGTTCACTGACGTCCTTCGATTTGATTTATTACTGTCACATGTATACAATGATAGAGTGAAAAGTCTTGTTTTTTGCACCCTATAAAGACAAAGCATACCGTTCATAGAGAAGGAAATGAGAGAGTGCAGAATGTAGTGTTACAGTCATAGCTAGGATGTAGAGAAAGTTCAAGTTAATGCAAGGTAAGTCCATTCAAAAGTCTGACAGCAGCAGGGAAGAAGCTGTTCTCGAGTCGGTCGGTACGTGACCTCAGACTTTTGTATCTTTTTCCCGACGGAAGAGAAAATGTCCGGGGTGCGTGGGGTCCTTAATTATGCTGGCTGCTTTGCCGAGGCAGCGGGAAGTGTAGACAGAGTCAATGGATGGGAGGCTGGTTTGGGTGATGGATTGGGCTGCATTCACGACCTTTTGTAGTTCCTTGCAGTCTTTAGGATTGGAAATCTACCGTCCTTACCTGGGTCTGGCCTACACGTGACTCCAGACCCACAGCAACACGGTTGACTCTCAAATGCCCTCTGAAGTGGAGAGCAGGGATGGGCAATAAATGCTGGCCCAGCCAGCGACGCCCACATCCCCTGAGCCAAAATAAAAAGAGAACATGCAGGAGGCAGTGGGAGGTAGCGTAGTAAAGCGATGTATTGTAGATGTAGTGAAGCGATATTACAAGAAAGCACCTTCAAGATTGAGATTATGAACATAGACCATTTGGCCCATCCTCACTAAACCAATTGTCTGACAAAGATATCAGCTTTAGTCTGTATCACCTTGCCCTTTTTCTTGTAAAGTTTTCTATTTCCCCAGAATGCACACAGCTCGCTTTTTAAATTATCGTAATTGTTTTCAAATCCCTCTAAAGGCCTCACCCCTCAATCTATGGAATCTATGATCCTCCAACCCTCCGAGATATGTCCTCTTCGAACTCCAGCATCTTGTGCATCTCTGATTTTAATTGTTATTGTCGGCCGTGCCTTTTTCTGCCTAGGCCCCAAGCTCTGGAATTCCAGCACTAACTATCCTCCTTTAACACGCTTCTTAAAATCTACCTCTTTGACCAAGGCTTGGGTCACTGTCTGTGCGGAGTTTGCACGTTCTCCCTGCGTCGGCATGGGTTTCCTCCAGGTGCTCTGGTTTCCTCCCACAGTCTGAAAGACGTACTGGTAGGTGCATTGGCCATGCTAAATTCTCCCTCAGTGTACCCGAACAGGTGCCGGAGTGTGGTGACTAGGGGATTTTCACAGTAACTTCATTGCAGTGTTAATGTAAGCCTGCTTGTGACAATAATAAATAAACTTTAGTTTAAGATTCTGGCCATTGTCCCAACATCTCCCAATGTGGATCAGTGTCAGTGTCACATTTTTGTCTGAATTGTACCATCTCATTACCTTTACATTAAAGATGCTATGTGAATTCAAGCTATTGTTGTTACATTAAACAGATTTGCAGGTGAGAGAATTGCTCCGGTCAGAAAGACAAAACCCTTTGAATCTGAGAACCACGCCTTTGGGAAGTCCGCGATGGAATATCGAGCTCGGGGCTGACACTGCAACATTCTCCATATCATGATGACTGATAGTCTTTGGTTGGGAGAATATTTCAAACAAACACTTTCCTGTTCCCTCCCGATTTCCTCTGCTGGCTGGGCTAGCTGTCCCTTCATTTCCTGTGTGTGTTCTAACATTAGACTGCTGTTCCTTCCCACAAGTCTGCTAACCTACCACCTCCTCCCTGCCCATTCTTGTCCCGCTTAACTTCCCCCTTCCTCTACTAAAAACTCCAAATCCTCCCACCCGTCTCGCTCTACCTCCTCTCTGCATTGAAATGAAAGGGCAGTCAGACTCCTTACTAACTGCCTCCAATCCATGTGACTCCAATACTTCTTTAAATCTATTTCTTGGCATCTTCGCTGGGATGAATGGGGTGGACGAGGGCTGTGTACTCAACGATCTTCTCTGCGGTGAACTGGCCTCTGGGTCACCATAGCTCTTCTACAAGCCAGATGTGAAGATGGTGGACATTGACACTCACATCTGGGAGACAATCACTGATGGCTGTAACCTCTGGAGGCTGTTTGTTTGGAAGAGGCATTGGATGAGGAAAGCAGAAAGAAAAAACTCAACGAGCCAAGAAGACGACCCAGAGAAAGGAGAAACCAGTGAATCGCACACCTTTTCAGCCCAGTGTTTCTTCTACAGCAAATGTGGCAGAGGCTACTGTGCCAGAACGGGACTCCCGAACTACACCGGACGGTGCTTAACATGGAGCTGGCTACCACGGTATAAAACATCGTCTTACGAGCTGGAAGGTTGCCACTCACTCCACACTGGGAGAACAGTGCACAGCAAAAGAAGAAATCTTAGAACAGATTAACAATCTGATATGTTGCAATGTGGACATTCCTTCCATGGCGTTGAATATCTTTACAGCCCATATAGCGGGGAAGGGAGAGAGACATACACGAGAGGGAGATGGACTAGGGAGAGAGAAAGAAGGACGAGAGGGAGAGAGACAGACAGAGAGGGTGAGATGGATAAGGGATGTGCTCCAATAAAGCAGGATGAGGACCAGGGAGAGGCAGCCACTGGATACAAATATTCCCCTGGATGTCAAGCCAAAATTCAGCACAGGTCTGCCTGAAGTGAGGTTTGAACCCAACATCTCTTGGCTGAGAGGCAGGAATGGCTGCCCCTTGGCCAAAGGGTCTTCTCCCTTTAGGTGCCATTGTACAAGGTTCTACCCACCGCTGTATTGTGAAACGGTGCTCCAGAAACAAAAGGCCTGATCAGAATGTGGATCTGTGATTCCACTGTTGAAGTTAAAAGGAGCGAAGCTAAGCTTTGTAAATTCAGAAGATATTTGCTTCTATCTGATCTTTCAGTTTCTCCCGATGAATGTGGAATCATAGACTCATAGAATCTACGGCACGGAGACAGGCCCTTCGGCCCAAACTGGCCAATGCTGACCAAAAAGCCCATCTAAGCTAACCCCATTTGCCTGGATTTGGCCCATATCCCTCTAAACCTTCCCTGGCCATGTATCTGTCCAAATGCCTTTTAAATGTTGTCAATGTCCCTGCCTCAACCACTTCCCCCGGCAGCTCATTCCACACACGCACCACCCTCTGTGGAAAAACGTTGCTCCTCAGGTTTCCATTAATTCTTTCCCTTCTCAACCTATGCCTTTGAGTTCTCAATTCCCCAACCCTGGGAAAAAGACTGAATGCATCCCCCCTATCCATGCCTCTCATGGTCCTATACAACTCTATAAGATCACCCCTCAGTCTCCAATGAAAAAAGTCCTAACCTGTCCAATCTCTCCCGATAACTCAGTCCCTTGAGCCCCGGCAACATCCTTTTAAATCTTGGCACATTTACTGAATGCAGCTAAGCTCAGTGCAGCATGACACGAAACTCCCCGATACCAGGTGAAGTGATAACGTTCATTTTTTAAAAATAACCTTCAGTCTTCCCCTCCGCCCACAAGCTTCAAGTTTTCAAAACCCAAGTTTGGCGTCACGTTACCACTGCTTCCTGATCAAGCTCATCTTTTCACCCTCAGACGTGGCCCCTCACCCAGGTTTCTCGAGAGATAAAAAAAAAATGTAACAAAAATAAGCAGCAATTTCACGGGTCTGCCATTGGAGGATTTCGCCAGATCCATTTTAAATGTTTATCCCCGATCTCTGTCTCCAACTGGGAAATATGTGTGGGGACTGTGCTGTAGAGCTCTGACACGAAGCCTCCCATAGTCAAATATCCAGGAACATGGCTCCATTTCAGATTAGCTGCTTAAGCCTGGTACCAGAGGACTGCTGGAGCTCATGGAGGTAAAACTCTGCAGGAGCAGCAGAGCAGGGGAGATAGTGCTATTAAATGGAAAAACAGAAACAGCTTCTAATGAGCATGGAAAGATTCCAGGAGATGTCTTGGAGGCATGGAATTAAATATTTCCCTTCGCCCTTCCTTCCCACAGCAACTTGTGTTTGATGGAAAGTCCAAATCATTGCCTACTGCACTGAATATAGCCAATCAACATTCATCACGCAAGCCTGCAACATGGGAACATAGGAATCGGAGCCATTGTGGCTGTTCCACAAGTTAGATCTGTATTCCAACTACATCGGCTCATATTTGCACCGTACCCCTTAATACTCTCCAAGCAAAAAACCTATGGTGTCAGATTTAAAACGATTAATTGAGCTAGCAAATACTGCCTTCTGTGGGAGAGAGTGCTATACTTTCCTGCCTTTTGCTTGAAGGAGTTTCCTATCTCTCTCCCAAATGGCCTGCCTCTGATTTTAAGGTTATGTCCTCGCTGCCCTCAGAGCAGAAAGCACTCCTCCCTACCCACCATACGAATCCCTTTCAAAATCCTTTTAAAAAAATCAAATCGTTTTCCAAACTTTCTAATTGCAGAGAATGCAAGATTAGTTCGTGAAATCTCTGCTCATATCTAACCTTTGGAGCTCTGGCAAGATTCTGGCAATCGTAGAATCCCTGCAGTGCAGAAAGAGGCCATTTGGCCCATCGAGTCTGCACCGACAACAATCCCACCCAGGCCCTATCCCCGTAACCCCACGTATTTACCCTGTTAATCTCCCTGACACTAAGGGTCAATTTACCATGGTCAGTCCACCTAACCAGCACATCTATGGAGTGTGGGAGGAAACTGGAGCACCCGGAGGAAACCCATGCAGATGCAGGGAGAATATGCAAACTCCCTACAGTCACCCAAGGCTGGAATTGAACCCAGGTCCCTGGCGTTGTGAGGCAGCAGTGCTAATCAGGTGCTGCACTCCTTTCCAAAATCAGTATGTCCTATATAGAGTCATACGTCAGAAGTTTACCGCCCCGCCCGCCATGGAATCGGAGAGGGCGAGGGGCAAACAATGGAAAACTCCGTTGAAATCGGGCAGGAATTTCCGGTCTCGCATGAGCGAGGCTGTAAAATCCCGCCCATGGAGTCATAGAAGTCTACAGCACAGAAAAAGGCCATTCGGCCCATCGAATCTGCGTTGGTCAACGACAAACCACCCTTCCTCAGGTGCGATGTCTAAAACTGTACACAGTTACCCCATGGCATAACCACAGCTTGTACATGTCCAGTAGGGAAGGCGATGGCCTAGTGTTATTATTGCTAGACTATTAATCCAGAACTCAGCTAATGTTCAGGGGACTTGGGTTCGATTCCCGCCATGGCAGGTGGTGGAATTTGAATTCCATAAAAATATCTGAAATGAAGAATCTATTGAAGACCATGAAACCATTGTCAATTGTCGGAAAAACCCATCTGGTTCACTAATGTCCTTTAGGGAAGGAAATCTGCTGTCCTTACCTGGTCTGGCCTACATGTGACTCCAGAGCTACAGCAATGTGGTTGACTCTCAACTGTCCTCTGGCAACTAGGGATGGGCAACAAATGCTGGCCAGCCAGCGACGCCCATGTCCCTTGAATGAATTTTTAAAAAACTATTCTCTAGGAAAAGAACAATTAAAGGAATTCCAACATCCCACCTAGCTCTGCCATTTTGTAAATTTTTTGAGGAAAGAAATTCCTATTCCTATAGAGGAAAAATGGCACCGGAGTGAAGCGACTTCCTGCAAGTTGTGCCCAGCATATCTCCTAACTCTATCTTTTATTCTCGCTTCTAAAACTTCACTCTAACTCTTTTAAACTCTCTAACAATGCTTTAATTCAATTTCTTCAGACTTTTGAATAAAAGTTGGAGTGTTATGAGTATAAAAGTTGGAGTGTTATGGTACGGTTATATAAGGCATTGGTGAGGCCGAATTTGGAGTATTGTGTACAGTTTTGGTCACCTAGTTACAGGAAGGATGTAAATAAGATTGAAAGAGTGCAGAGAAGGTTCACAAGGATGTTGCCGGGACTTGAGAAGCTGAGTTACAGAGAGAGATTGAATTGGTTGGGACTTTATTCCCTGGAGCGTAGAAGATTGAGGGGAGATTTGATAGAGGTGTATAAGATTTTGATGGGTATAGATAGAGTGAATGCAAGCAGGCTTTTTCCGCTGAGGCTAGGGGAGAAAAAAACCAGAGGGCATGGGTTAAGGGTGAAAGGAGAAAAGTTTAAAGGGAATATTAGGGGAGGCTTCTTCACGCAGAGAGTGGTGGGAGTGTGGAATGAGCTGCCGGATAAAGTGGTAAATGCGGGGTCACTTTTAACATTTAAGAAAAACTTGGACGGGTTCATGGATGAGAGGGGTGTGGAGGGATATGGTCCAAGTGCAGGTCAGTGGGACTAGGCATAAAATGGTTCGGCCAGACAAGAAGGGCCAAAAGGCCTGTTTCTGAGCTGTAATTTTCTATGGTTCTATGGAACCTACCTTGCATTAAGTTAATCTTTCTCTACACCCTAGTTATGACTGTAACACTACATTCTGCACTCTCACGTTTCCTTCTCTATGAATGGTATGCTTTGTCTGTATAGCGCACATGAAACAATACTTTTCACTGTGTGTTAATACATGTGACACTAATAAATCAAATCAAATTCCGGAGAATTGGATTCAGACACAACAGTGGCCGAGCAGAGGCTAGGCCAGACTTGTGAGCACAAGACCTGGACGAGGAACCCTCATTGATGGTCACTCTCTTGTAGAAGGTAAAATATGAATCATTGAGCCAGGCAAAGAGGAGCCAGTGGAGAGGGTTTTCCTGTGACACAGGAGGCTACCCAGTCTGGGATTGCTCCAAACAATCTTTCCTTATGAATTTCAGGCAAACAAAAGAAAAAAATAAATGATCAGGGGTGTTGGGAGAGTGGAGAAATTGGGCTCTGTGGGTCTTGCGTTTTGGGCACCGTGAATCCTGTTAAATGACAAAAAGTCATTTGAAATGTGTGTGCGAAGATAATGGCCACAGGCAGAGATGCAGAGCAGGCAGATCATGAAGTCTACCGGCGTGTGACATTGACTTGACCCCAGCACTGCAATCTGGAGCTTGACACTCCATCCAACACCCTCTTTTAACCTTGCAAAGTTCAGTGGGCTTTTGATGGCACAATACGACCATCCCCACCGCCATTAGATTAAAGTTTCAAAAGTTTAAAGTTATTTAAAATGATCATCAACTCCTTGCAGGTCAATTGCCTGCTCATTTCTTCTTGTTGTAGTTGCAATTCTGTGCGCTTTGGGTGCTCTCCCAGACTGATTTAAAGTTTCACAGTGAGCAGTCCGGCTGTCTTGGGGCGGCACGGTGACACAGTGGTTAGTGCTGCTGCCTCACAGCGCCAGGGACCCGGGTTCGATTCCCGGCTTGGGTCACTGTCTGTGTGGAGTCTGCATGTTCTCCCCGTGTCTGCGTGGGTTTCCTCCGGTTTCCTCCCACAGTCTGAAAGACGTGCTGGTTAGGTGCATTGGCCGTGCTAAATTCTCCCTAAGTGTACCCGAACAGGCGCCGGAGTGTGGCGACTCGGTGATTTTCCAGTAGCTTCATTGAAGTGTTAATGTAAGCCTACTTGCGACTAATAAATAAACTTTAAGACCTAAAGTGAGAGACACTAACAAGAATTTGGACCACACCAGAAGGATTGCAAAGTCTTTTCTCACACTTTCCCTTTCAAATATTAATCCAATTTCCTTTTGAAAGTTTTACTGAATCTGCCTGAACCATCCTTTCAGGCATTGTGTTCCTGATCGCAACAATAATTATATAAATTGGTTACCTTGATTGAGAGCTGGTCAGACCCTGATTTTCAGCAGTAAGGAGGTTTCTCCAGGGGCCTGAGGACTTGACAAACACACTGACCTCTTGCTCTATAATTATACCCCAAATACCATGATCCACACTGACCTTGCCTGTGAGATTGTGCTTTCCTTAATCTATCAGTCTTGTTCTCAAACAAAAACGCACCAAGTTCAGCCAGTACATCTGAAGGACAAGACACTGTAACTTATTGTAAACAGGTATAGCCTGGTCAGGAAAATGGCCAACTAGGGATTGACAACGGTCTTATAATTCCCTTGTCGAGAGAACCTGGTGAACAGAACTTCAGGGAATATTCCTTAGCAGGCAGGAAATGACAGAGAATGTACGGGTGGCTCTCAGAAGAATGTGTCCCCCAACCCCCTGCAACTTCTCGATAGCAGATCCCTTGCCCAAGCATTGAGTGCCTTTGAATGAGAAATCCCCTCACTTTCTGCAAATTTGACCATTTTCTTTTTGGGTTCTCATGTGGTGAGTCCCTTGCCTGCCAGAGGGGGTGGGGGGGGGGGGGGGGGTGGGCAGGAGGATAAGGGCCTCAATTAGCATCCAGGTGGGAAAGCCATCAGTGAACATCCCAGCAAAGACTTAATCAGGTGGAGGCAGGAGGTTGGCAGGGTCCCTGCCCCACACCCTCCTGCCCGATTAACCTACACATCTCGGGACACTAAGGGGCAATTTAGCTTGGTCAATCCACCTGACCTACAGATCTTTGGACACTAAGGGGCAACTTGGCATGGCAAATCCGCCTAACCTATACACCTTTGAACTGTTGGGGGAAACTGGAGCACCCAGAGGAAACTCACAGACATGTGGAAAATGTGCAAACTCCACACAGACTGTTACCCAAGGCTGGAATTGAACCCGGGTCCCTGGTGCTGTAAGGCAGCAGCGCTAACAACTGTGCTGCCCATCTTTCTGCAGTGCAGAAGGAGGCCATTCGGCCCATCAAGTCTGCAGTGACACCACAAAAGAGCATCTCATCCAGGTCCACCCCATCCCTGTAATGTCCCTCTAAATGCCTCTCTGTCATCAAACCCATTGCTGGCATTAAATTCTGCACCAAGTTCCTATCGGTCTGTTCAGGCTGGTGTTTCCTTTTGAAGACTGGGGAAATTCTTCCTTGAGACGATGACCATTTCTCACTCAATCAAACCAAACTCCCAGAGTAGCTCATTGTTCTCCTGATTGTATTTTTAATAAAAATATTCTTTCATGGAGTGTGTGGACATCGCTGGCTAGACCAGCATTTATTGCCCATCCCCAGTTGCCCTGGAGAAGGTGAAGGACTGGCATAGAGATAGATTGCTCTTTTTTTAATCCAGGTATGGCAGTGCACTGGTTATGTTACTGGACAAGTAATACAGAGACTCTACTAATAATAATTAAGGGGAGGTGATGGCCTAGTGGTATTATCACTAGGCTATTAATCCAGAATCTCAGCTAATGTTCTGGGGACCCGGATTCGAATCCTGCCACGGCAAATGGTGGAATTTGAATTCAATAAAAAAAATCTGGAATTAAGAATCTACTGATGGCCATGAAACCATTGTCAATTGTTGGAAAAGCCCATCTGGTTCACTAATGTCCTTTAGTGAAGGAAATCTGCCGTCTTTACCCGGTCTGGCCTACATGTGATTCCAGAGCCACAGCCCTCCAAGGGCAACTAGGGATGGATAATAAATGCTGGCCAGCCAGCGACGCCCGTGTCCCATGATTAAAAATGAAATTGAGCACTTGAGTTCATCGAATCCCTACAGTGCAGGAGGACGCCATTTGGGCCATCAAGTCTGTACCAACCCAATCCCACCCAGGCGCTATTCCCATAACCCCACACATTTACCCTCTAATCCCCCGTCACTAAGGGTCAATTTATCATGGCCAATCAACCCAACCCGCACATTTTTGGACTGTGGGAGGAAACCGGAGCACCCGGAGGAAACCCATGCAGACAAGGGGAGAACGCGCAAACACAGCACAGACAGTGACCCGAGGCTGGAATTGAACCCGGGTCCCAGGCGCTGGGAGGCAGCAGTGATAACCACTGTGCCACCGTGCTGCCCCAAAATCAAATTCTAATATGGCTGCTGGAGAATTAAGTACAGAATAAAATTTGATATTGGTAAAAGTGACCATGAAGCTATTGGATTGTTGCAAAAAAAACCAAATGATTCACTGATGTCCTTTGTGTATGAAATTATGAGAGACCTCGAGAGAGTGGAGAAGACCTAATCTCATTAACAGAGAGGTCAATAGGCAGGAGCACGTATTATGGTAATTTGAAAAAGGATTAGCGGGAAGTTGAGGAAACATTTTTTCACGCAAAGTGGTGAGGGTCTGGAATCACTGCCTGTCTGGAAGGATGATCATTACACTTAGAAAAAAAACACTAGGATATGCATCTGGAATGCTGTAACCTACATAGCTACAACCCAAGAGTGGGATTTTCCAATCTTGCCAAAGTCAACATGGATTTAAATGGATTACCGTATCCACTGTGGGCAAACCCACCGTTTAAGCAGGTCCACAAAGCCTTGGTGCAAGAGTCCAAAAGAGGGTTTAGGCATCACGGTGGCACAGTGGTTAGCACTACCGCCTCATAGCACTAGGGATCCAAGTTCAATTGTGGCCTCGGGTGATTGTTTATGTGGAGTTTGCACGTTCTCTCTGTGTCCACGTGGGCTTCCTCTGGGTGCTCTGGTTTCCTCCCACAGTCCAAAGATGTGCAGGTTAGGTTAATTTGTCATGGTAAATGCGCGGGATTAAGGGGATAGGTCAGGGTGGGATGGGATGGAGGTTGGGCCTCAGTAAGGTGCTCTTTTGTTGAGTTAGTGTAGATCAATTGCCGGAATTTTACTGTCCCGCTCACCACGGGAATTGGAGTGGGTGAGGGGCGGACCATGGAAAGGTCCATTGACCTCAGATGGGATTTTACGGTTTTGGAACGAGCGGGGCCGTAAAATCCCGCACAATAGGTCAAATGGCCTCCTTCTGCAATGTAGGGTTTCTATGGTTCTAAATTCTGTGGGACAGACAGAATTGGCTAAATAGCCTCCTTCTGCACTGTAAATTTTCCATGTTTCTTTTAAGAACAGGAAACCTGCTGTCCTTATCTGGCATGGCCTGTGTCTGACTTCAGTCCCAGGCCAATGTGGTCACCTTTAACTGCTATCTGAAGGGCAGTTAGAGATGGTCAAGAGCCTTGCCAGCAGTGCCCAAACTGTAACAATGATTTTTATTTTAAATCCAAAGCGATTTACTATGTGAAGCAATTTGAGGATGTCTTGAACAGGTGGTGAGAAAGGCCTGTGAGTTTGGAAGAAAATGAATCTGATTCAGGAGTTAAAAACGATAAGGGGATTCGAAAGGGTAGGCGGAGATAAATCATTTCCTCTGGTGGGGGGAATCCAGAACAAGGGGGCCAATTAAAGCCAGGCCCTTCAGGAAAAAGTCCCATACAAAAAGTAGTGAAAATTGGGAGTTCTTTCCTCACATCACCTCGGGTGCTGGGTTCATTCAAAAATGATTAAGATGGAGACCGATAGATCTTTTTTATTGGGTAAGGACATCAAGAGATATGGGGGAGACGATGGCCTAGTGGTATTATCGCTAGACAATTAATCCAGAAACTCAGCTAATGTTCTGGGGACCTGGGTTTGAATCCCGCCACGGCAGAAGGTGGAATTTGAATTCAATAAAACATTTCTGGAATTAAGAATCTACTGATGACCATGAAACCATTGTCAATGTTGGAAAAACCAATCTGGTTCACTAATATCCTTTAGGGAATCTGCCATTCTTACCTGGCCTGGCCTACATGTGACTCCAGAGCCACAACCAATGTGGTTGACTCTCAACTGCCCTCTGAACGTGGGCAACTAGGGATGGGCAATAAATGCTGGCCAGCCAGCGACGCCCATGTCCCACGAACAAATTAAAAAAACATGGAGCCAAGGTGGTAAATGAATTTAAGGTGGAGATCATTCTATTAGATCTAATAGAATGGTGGAGAAGGTTGGAGGGGCTGAACGGCCTCCTCCTGTCCCGATAGAACCCAAGATAAATGGAGGTTCGCATAGCCGCTCACTTTGAACTTAACTGAATGCAGTAAATTTTCAGTTCTCGCACTGCGCTGTTCTCTCTCGGGCAAGGAAGTGACTCATTCTGTGCTGATGTTTCTCTGCAGCTAGCCCACAGGAAGCGTGTGTGAGCCATCTGCGAGCAACCCACTCTGTCTGTTGGGCAAGAGGCTGGCCCACGCTGAGCACCACATCACTGCTGGAGTTCACACTATGCAACCCCCCCATCACATCACGTCATGCTGCATTAACACGATCACCACGGTGAAGGAACGCGACTGTTCTCAGATTCTGCAGTTCCTCCTGCCCCCTCACTCATGTCTGATTCAAAGGGAGAGGGTTAAAATGTTCTTGTAGAAAACCCATGGCCTGGAAACTGTGCGGCACTCATGGAGTTAATGAGCTCATATGTTCCTGAAGCCAGCAGGGCAGGAAATGGCACTCAGTACTGTACACTGTGGTTGGATGAGTCAGCAAGCAGATTTTAACCCATTCACACCCTACATCTTTCCCTCTCTTCTCTTCCAGTAGGTTTGTGCGTGTCTTCCAACCTAGCTCCTGCTATACTCCTACCACTCCCATACACCTATTCTACTTAAGAGAACAAAGAACAAAGAAAATTACAGCACAGGAACAGGCCCTTCGGCCCCTCAAGCCTGCACTGACCATGCTGCCCGACTGAACTAAAACCCCCTACCCTTCCGGGGACCATATCCCTCTATTCCCATCCTATTCATGTATTTGTCAAAACGCCCCTTGAAAGTCACTAATCATATCTGCTTCCACTACAGCGAGTTCCAGGCACCCAGCACCCTCTGTGTAAAAACACTTGCCTCATACATCTCCTTTAAACCTTGCCCCTTGCACCTTAAACCTGTGCCCCCCCCCAAGTAATTGACTCTTCCACCCTGGGAAAAAACTTCTGACTATCCATTCTGTCCATGCCCCTCATAATCTTGCAGACTTCTTCCAGGTTGTCCCCAATCTGAGAATCTGGGTCAGCCATGGCTCGGATGATAGCATTTCTTGCCAAACTCCATTCCAGATACTTGAGTACATAATCCAAGATGACACTCCCAGTGCAATACAGAGGGAGTGCCGCATTGTCGGAACTACCGTCTTTCAGATAAAACATTAACGAGGCCCCTGTCTGTCCCCACAGATGGATCTCAAAGAAACCACAGCTATTATTTTGAGGATTAAATGAGTTCTTCCTGCCTAACACTGATCCCTCGGCCAGAAGACTATAAGATATAGGAGCAGAATTAAGCCATTCAGCCCATCGGGTCTGCTCCACCATTCAATCATGGCTGATATGATTCTCATCTCCAATCTCCTGCCTTCTCCACGTAACCCTTGATCCCCTTATTGATCAAAAACCTCTGTCTTAAAGACACTCAATGACCTGACCTCCACAGCCCTCTGCAAAAAGAGTTCCACAGATTCACCACTCTGGCTGAAGAAATTCCTCCTCATCTCAGTTTTAAAGGAGCGTCCCTTCACTCTGAGGTTGTACCTCAGACTTTTGTATCTTTTTCCCGACGGGAGAGTCTAGTCTCTCCCACTTCTAGTCTCTCCCACTAGTGGAAACATCCTCTCCATGTCCACTCTATCTAGGCCTCTCCGTATTCTGTAAGTTTCAACATCAGCAAAGTCGATCACCTGGTCATTATCTCAGTGTTCTTTGTGGGATCTTGCTGTGTACAAATTGGCTGCTGCATTTTCTATGTTACAACACGACTCTACTTCACGACGTATGCTGTTGGCCGTGTAACACTTCGGAATGTTCTCAGTGTATGAAATGCAATTTGGAAACACAGCTTTCTCCACTGTAATGGCCGGTGACTCCTTACTTCCCCGTCCACTCATGGGAAGCCCTGGTTTAGTGACTGGCCCAAGTGGAGCAGGCTTATCCAGGAAGGCACCAGACACACCGATAGGCTTCATCAAAAACGTATAGAGGTGAGTTTCAATCATCAAAGGGAGCGCGGAAGCCTCAAACCAGCCCAATCTACCCAACCCTTCAGGCACCAACTGCCCCACATGTGCTGGCGTCTGCAAATGGCGTGTTTGACTTATCGGCTGTCTCAGGAACTATCGAACCAGAGGGGCAGCAAGTCATCCTCAATCCTAGGGGACTGACCAAGAGACTGTCAAACAGAAAGGACAATATTGCAGACACTGCACCCTGCAATAAGAACAAAGAAATGATTGGAAACACTCGGCAGGTCAGGAAGTCTCTGTGAAGACCTTTCATAAGAACTTAAGAAATAAGGAGCAGGAGTAGGCCATCTAGCCCCTCGAGCCTGCCCCACCATTCAACAAGATCATGGCTGATCTGAAGCGAATCAGTTCCACTTATCCGCCTGCTCCCCATATCCCTTAATTCCCTTATCGATCAGAAATCTATCTACCCGTGATTTAAACATATTCAACGAGGAAGCCTCCACCACTTCAATGGGCAGAGAATTCCAGAGATTCACTACCCTCTGAGAGAAGAAGTTCCCCCTCAACTCTGTTCTGAACCGGCCCCCCCTTATTTTGAGGCTGTGCCCTCTAGTTCTGGTTTCCCTTCTAAGTGGAAAGAATCTCTCCACCTCTACCCTATCCAGCCCCTTCATTATCTTATATGTCTCTATAAGATCACCCCTCTGCCTTCTAAACTCCAACGAGTACAGACCCAATCTGTTCAATCTCTCCTCATAAGCTACACCCCTCATCTCCGGTATCAACCTGGTGAACCTTCTCTGCACTCCCTCCAAGGCCAATATATCCTTTCGCAAATAAGGGGACCAAAACTGCACACAGTACTCCGGTTGCGGCCTCACCAGTGCCTTGTACAGTTGCAGCAAGACCTCCCTGCTTTTATATTTTATCACCCTTGCGATAAAGGCCAACATTCCATTCGCCTTCTTGATCACCTGCTGCACCTGCAGACTGAGTTTTTGCGATTCGTGCACAAGGGCCCCCGGGTCCCTCTGCACAGTAGCATGATGTAATTTTTCTCCATTTAAATAATATTCCAATTTACTATTATTTCTTCGAAAGTGGATAACCTCACATTTGCCAACATTATATTCCATCTGCCAGATCCTCGCCCACTCGCTCAGCCTATTCAAATCTCTCTGCAGACTTTCCGCGTCCTCGACGCAATTCGCTTTCCCACTCAATAAAAGATTACCTTAGATGTTTAGCTTAGATTAGATTATTTATTAGTGTCACAAGTAGGCTTACGTTAAAATTGCAATGAAGTTACTGAGAAAATCCCCGAGTCACCACACTCCGGTGCCTGTTCGCGTACACTGAGGGAGAATTTAGCACGGTCAATGCACCTAACTAGCACATCTTTCGGACTGTGGGAGGAAACCGGAGCACCCGGAGGAATCTCATGCAGACACAGTGATGAATGTGCAAACTCCGCACAGACAGAGACCCAAGCCGGGAATTGAACTCGGGTCCCTGGTGCTGTGAGGCAGCAGTGTTAACCACTGTGCCACCATGCCGCCCTACCCCTTCACTCTCTCACTCAGTTAACTGGACCCCTTCACCCTTTCCTTTGGTTCACAAACAATTGGCTCTGCCCCGGTCCATTAAATGTGGATGATTTTCAGTCCTCTGGATGGTGGGGAACATTATTAATTCATGGTTAGACTCTGCATTGAGGAAATCCTGGCCTGAATTCTCCAACCTCGCCCGTGGCTGGAACTTTACAACTTTTACAGATGCACCATAGAAAGCATTCGTTCCGGATGTATCACAGCTTGGTATGTATGGCTCCTGCTCTGCCCAACACCGCAAGGAACTACAAAAGGTCCTGAATGTAGCCCAATCCATCACGCAAACCAGCCTCCCATCCATTGAGTCTGTCTACACTTCCCGCTGCCTCGGAAAAGCAGCCAGCATAATTAAGGATCCCACGCACCCCGGACATTCTCTCTCTTCCACCTTCTTCCGTCGGGAAAAAGATACAAAAGTCTGAGGTCACGTACCGACCGGTTCAAGAACAGCTTCTTCCCTGCTGCCGTCAGACTTTTGAATGGACTTACCTTGCATTAAGTTGATCTTTCTCTACACCCTAGCTGTGACTGTAACACTACATTCTGCACTCTCTCATTTCCTTCTCTATGAACGGTATGCTTTGTCTGTATAGCGCGCAAGAAACAATACTTTTCACTGTATGTTAATACATGTGACAATAATAAATCAAATCAAATTCTCCGGTACTGCTGCTCTGAATGGAGATTTGGCTGAGTGCTAAATTCTCTGTTCTCGCTGGTACCGGTAGCCGGGTGTACAAGACCGGAGAATTCCCGCCCTTGTTTCTCAGCTGCCCTCAGCAATTGTTGGTTTGTTTTAGTGCATCGTGACCTTTGGTTTTGCCCCTTTATTTGTCCTGTTTTGATTGTTGTTTAGTTGTTGATTATTGGCCAGGGTATTGACTATGTCATTCATTGTTATATCCTTTTATTCATTCATTCATGGGGTGTAAGCGTCGCTGGCTAGGCCAGCATTTATTGCCCATCCCTGAGAGTCAACCACATTGCTGTAAGTCTGTAGACCAGATTGGGTAAGGAGGAAATTTCCTGTTCTAAACCACATTCGTGAACCAGTCTTTAATGATCGACAATGGTTTCAACAGTTCATTCCAGATTTTTATTGAATTCGAATTTCACCATCTGCCGTGGTGGGATTCGAACTCAGGTCCCCAGAGCAATACCCTGGATTACTAACCCAGTGACAATAACACTACACCGCTGCCTCCACAATTATTGACTGTATTCCCTGCATTAAAGCTGTTTATATAAATCTGACTATATTGCTGATTATTTCAATTCTCCATAGGTGTTTAAGCCCCTAAATACACAATCCTGCATTGCAAATAAATCTGTTTTCAAATGAATGTCGATTCCACTCAACCCTGGAGTCTAAATCTTTGATTGATTTCTTCCAGTTGAAGGAGGGAGGATATTGGGTTGTGAGCTCAGAGAATCTCACCACAGTTCCGTTTTGTGGGCCCTCTCTGTGGATTTGTTAATGAGGACAGCAGCCCAGTTTCAGCTAACAGTCCATGCTCAGTGGCCTGAATTCAGAAGGGACACTAGGTAAGCGCTGGGTGGCCTCAATGCCGTTGAGTGAGGCTGGGAATGGGTGGAAGTCTGTACCTGACCACTGTCCAGAGACTCTCTTTAAACATATGAATATCAGCGTGTGTGTGTACATGTCAGGATGTGTGCATGTGTGAAAGATTCTAGGTGCATGATATGTGGAACAGGGAGTGTGCAAGTCAATGCGTGTGTGTGTATGCAAGTGGAACACTGTATGTGTGTGTGCGCGAGTGACTGTGAGTGACCATGTGTGTGTGCGTTTGCGTGTGAGACCATGTGTGCGAGTGACCGTGTGACCATGTGTGTATGTGTGTGTGTGACCATGTGTGTGTGCATGTGTGTATGTGTGAGACCATGTGTGCGAGTGACTGAGAGTGACTGTGTGTGACCATGTGTGTATGTGACCATGTGTGTGTTTGTGCATGCATGACTGTGTGAGTGCATGTGTGTGAGTGCGCGTGTGACTCTTGTGTGGTAACCTCATTCCCTAAACTAATAACATTTTATTTCTCTCTACCCGCACTTGGCAGACGGATCCCAGTTGGTATATGAAAAGCCATGGACATTTCAAAAAGCGAAATGATTGGCTATTCAATGGACCAAACTGAGCTCTCCGAATTGTGAGAGCTTCGCATAAATTTCATTCAGAGAAAGCCAAGCAGATGTGAGTTGAAGGAAAGAGACTGAGATACGATGCCTAAGCAAGAGTTCAGGGGAAATAAAAATAGCAACAAGATTCAGGAACAGAAACAAGACATTCTGATGCCGGGAACATTAGCAAGTGCACAGGACACTGGTTTTACCGGTAATTAAACACTGGCGATTTCTCAATAAACCAGCAGAGATTATTGATTCCCTTGTATGGATTAGAAAAGTGACATTCTGTTTGGCCGTGTGCAGAAACCCATCATTGTGTAGCATCGCTCTCACCTTAGAATCAAGTCCCACTTGAGTGGCTGAGCACAAAAATCTAGTCAGACACGGCTATTGCAGTACTGAGGGGAGTGCTACACTGCCAGAGGTGCTGTCTTCTGGATCAGATGTTAATCCGAGGCTTCCTCCTGTCTCTCGGGTCAATGTAAAAGATCGCATGGCACCATTTCAAAAACCAGCAGCTGATTTTTCCCAGGTCTCCCAGGCCAAATTTGTCCCTCAATCAGCATCACAAAAATCAAATTATCCGGTCATAGAATCATAGAATCCCTACAGTGCAGAAGATGCCATTCGGCCCATCGAGTCTGCACCAACTCTCTGACAGAGTATCTTACCCAGGCCCTCTCCCATGCCCTATCCCCGTAACCCCACACATTTACCATGGATAATCCCATCTAACCTACACATTTTTGGACACTAAGGAGCAATTTGGCATGGCCAATCCAGCTAACCTGCACATCTTTGGACTGTGCGAGGAAACCCACACAGACAAGGGGAAAACGTGCAAACTCCAAACAGGCAGTCGCCTAAGGCCAGAATTGGGCCTGGGTCCCTGGAGCTGTGAGGCAGCAGTCCTAACCACTGTGCCGCCATTATCACGTTGCTGTTTATGGGAGCTTGCTGTGCACAAATTGGCTGCTGTGTTTCCTACAGTAGTAACTACACTTCAGAAAGTATTTAGTTGGCTGAAAAGTGATCTGAGGTGTTCTGAGATCACAGAAATAAAAGTCTTTTTTTTTCTATTTTGGATCCCTATCCAAACTATTGAGAAATTTGAATGAGAGAGTTCTATGTTGGCCAGATATTCAGAGAACACTCTGTTCCCATTGGGATATTAGTTACTTATATTCAAGCCTTGAGAGATTGTACAGACTCTACACAGCAGCTGGGAATTAGGGATTCTACATTCCCATGTTCCAGAATCCAGTCACTACCCCACAGCTTGTGAGGGAGCAAAAACTGACTAAAAGCCCACAGACATAACAGCTCAATGACCTCAATCTTATAAAAGGGAACTAGTTAGTTGCTTGAAAACAGAAAGATCAGTGAATCGTAGGGGAGAGCTGACAAGGAGGCTGATGTGAAGGAAATCAACAGTGCAGACAGTTTGTTTCTGTTTGTTCAGGGGATGTGGGCGCTGCTGGTTAGAATCATGGAATCACTCCAGTGCAGAAGGTGGCCATTTGGCCCGTCGAGTCTGCACCAATCACAATCCCATCCAGGCCCTATCCCCATAACCCCCATGCATTTACCCGAGCTACTCACCCTTACACTAAGGGGCAATTTAGCACAGCCAATCCACCTAACCAGCAGATCTTTTGGACTGTGGGAGGAAACCAGAGGAAACCCACGCATTCACGGGGGGAGAACATGCAAACGCTACACAGACAATGACCCAAGCTGGGAATCGAACCCGATGCTGTGAGGCAGCAGTGCTAATCACTGTGTCTCACGGCGCTGTTAGACCAGCATTTGTTGCTCATCCCTAATTGTCCTCGAGAAGGTGGTGGTGAGCTGTCTACATGAGGTTTTGCAGTCCTTGTGGTGTAGATACACCCACAGTGCTGTTGGGAAGGGAGTTCCAGAATTTTTGACCCACTCAAGATGTTGGCCGACAGGGCCAGCGAGAGCCAACGGCCGGCCTCTGAAATTCCTAAAACCTTTTCAGGCCCGACTGGCCTAAAACTGTACAACCCTACCAGGTGTACAGCAGAGATCAACCTTGTTCCAATCTCCCATCACCAAGGTTGGCAGTTTGGAAGAAACTCAACTGGGCATCATATCAACATTTGAAGATTGAAGAAAATAACTACTCTTGAGAAGGAAACATTTGCAGCACTATTGGCAAAACGTAGGTCAACGGGGCTGATTAAATGGGCCCATGGGTTCTTCCAAAGAGCTAGCACAGACATAATGGATCAAATGGCCTCCTTCGACACTGTAAGATTCTATGATTCTAAGGGAATGCCCCCTGAATTGAGACATTGATATTAACTGGAGTAAGGGAACATTTGGAAATGTTGGAACTAGACTGATCTGATTTCAGCAACATACCTGAATGAGAAATTGTGGACACTTGTGATGTCAGCCCCGATGAATGAGCGCTTCGAGGTACGATTGGCTGTGGCAGTGGCCCTCGATTTAGGATGGACCCAGTCGGGTTGCTGTAGGCCAAACTGGTGGCACTCTGTGCTGCAGCCAGAATGGATACTTCATGGTTAGACAGTGTGCCTGCCTGAGAAGGAGACAGAGAGAGGGAGAGGGGCCAGAAAGTGGAACAAAGGCAAGAAATTGCAATGTTAACGCTTCATTGTGAAACTCCATGAAAACTAACAACAGCTTGCATTGATATATCACCTTTAATTTGATTTATTATTGTCACATGTATTGGGATACAGTGAAAAGTATTGTTTCTTGCACTATACAGACAAAGCATACCATTCATAGAGCACATAGGGGTGAAGGAAAGGAGATGGTGCAGAATATAGTGTTACAGTCACAGCTAGGTTGTAGAGAAATATCTAATAATATAAGTTTAATATAAGGTACTCTAAAGTCTGATGGCAGCAGGGAAGAAGCTGCTCTTGAGTCAGTTAGTACGTGACCTCAGACTTTTGCCCGAAGGGGCTTCACAGGAGTGTAATCAAACAAAGACGACATTGGGACAGGTGACCAACAGTTTAGCCAGAGGTAAGTTTTAAAGAGAGAGATGCAGAGGTGGAGATGTTTAGGGAGGGAATTCCAGAGTTTAGGGTCTCAACAGCTGAAGGCAGAGCTGCCAATGGTGGAACAATGGAACTCAGCTTGCGCAGGAGGCCAGAATTGGGGGGCTTGGTGAGGAGTGGCTATGGATTGGAAAACAAAGATGGGAATTTTTAAATTGAGGCATTACCAGACCAGCAACCAATGTAGCTCAGCGAGTGTAAGGGTGATTAGAGCACGGAACTTGGTGGGAGTCAGGATAACGTCAATGGAATTTGGGGCAAGCCCCAGTTTACAAAGGGTGCAAAACAGCAGGCCAGCCAGAAAGACATTAAAATAGTCAATAGGAAATATTCATTCCCTTTCAGATACCAAGAATTTGCCAATTTACAGGACAGATTGGGTCCAATTTCAGAATCGTCTGTTCATCAAATCACTGATGTTTTGGAAGTTAATAGTCAGAAGCCAGGCCCTTTTAGGGTTTGGTAAGAAGTCTCACAACACCAGGTTAAAGTCCAACAGGTCTATTTAGTAGCACGAGCTTTCAGAGCGCTGCCCCTTCATCAGGTGAGTCAACCCTTTTAGGGTTTGGAGGCAGTCACCTGATCACAGTTTGACCATTATAATACAGGTTAACAACAAGAAATAGCAGGAATAAATCAGCTGAGCTGGCTCCATCATTCAGTAAGACTCTCTTGTCAACCAACAACTCAGCCTTGAATATATTCAGTGGCTCAGCTTTCACTGCTTTCCAGGGTAGAGAATTCCAAAGATTAACGACCCTCGGAGAAGCAATTCCTCCTCATCCCTGTTTTAAAGAGGTGACTTCTTATTTTGAAACTGTGCCCCCTAGCTCTAGATTCCCCCATGAGAGAAAAATCTTTTCAGCACCCATCCTATCAAGCCCCTCAGAATCTTATGGGCGGGATTCTCTGGCCATTCACGCCAGTAGGACTCTCCTGTCCCGCTGCAGTGAATGGAGGTTTGGCTGAGCGGGACGTGAACAGCCGGAGAATTCCGGCCAATATATTTTGATAAGGTCATCTCTCGTTCTTCTAAACTCCAGCGAGTACAGGCCCAACCTTCCCTCAGAAGACAACTCCCTTCATACCAGGCCTCAGCCAAGTGAACCTTCTCTAAACCGCTTCTAATGTAAATATATCCCTTAGCATATCCCGAGTGAGGAACTTCAGCAGGAATTTATATACACAAGACCCAAGTCACCTCACGCAAGAGCTTTTGATAGAGTAAATATGGAGAAACTGTTTCCAGGGGCTGAAAGATCAGTACAAAAATCAAAGATGAATTGAGGAGAAATCGTTTCATTCAGCAAGTTATGATCTCGAATGCACTGCCTGAAAGTGTGGTGGAAGCAGATTCAGCAGGGAATTGGACAAACAAAGAACAAGAGCAAAGAAAACTACAGCACAGGAACAGGCCCTTCGGCCCTCCAAGCCTGCACTGACCATGCTGCCCGACTTAACTAAAACCCCCTATCCTCCCGGGGACCATATCCCTCTATTCATATTCATTTTTTTGTCAAGACGCCCCTTAAAAGCCACTACCGTATCCGCTTCCACTACCTCCCCCGGCAGCGAGTTCCAGGCACCCACCACCCTCTGTGTAAAAAAATCTGCCTTGTACATCTCCTTTAAACCTTGCCCCTCGCACCTTAAACCTGTGCCCCTTAGTAATTGACTCTTCCACCCTGGGAAAAAGCTTCTGGCTATCCACTCTGTCTAAACCCCTCATAATCTTGTAGACTTCTATCAGGTCTCCTCTCAACCTCCGTCGCTCCAGTGAGAACAAACCAAGTTTCTCCAACCTCTCCTCATAGCTAATATCCGCAACCAGGCAACATCCTGGTAAATCTTTTCTGTATCCTCTCCAAAGCCTCCACATCCTTCTGGTAGTGTGGCGACCAGAATTGAACACTATATTCCAAGTGCAGCCTAACTAAGGTTCTATAAAGCTGCGACATGAAACTTGTAAAGGGAAAAAAAAATGGAGGGCTGTGGGGGGAGAGTATGGGAGTGTAACCAATTTGATAACTCTTCGAAAGAACCAGCACAGGCACAATGGGCCAAATGGCCTGCTTCTGCGTTATATCATTCTATAATTCTAAGCAAGTTACATCCATTATTTGGGCTACAAGGATGGAAAAGTGACTTTAATATATTCTTCCATCCTTCTGGGCATTCGCTTTGATGGTGTTTTCCTCTCCAGGGTCCATCTCACTGCAGGATTTGCCATTACTTGCTCGCCTTGCGGGCCTGTCGTTAGAATAGGAGACCTTTCGTTATCGCAGAGATTCCTCTTTCCATTGCGATCACTTGCATTGTCTCACTCTCCAGCAAAAGCAAGCAAACAAAGTGCCAGGAATAACTGGTAGATCGCAATTCTCTGTGACAAGAAAGTATAATCTGAGGAGTTCCAATGATTATGGCTGCTTTCTACTGCTGCTGGTGACACCCCCCCCCCCCCCCACCCCCTCCCACCTCCCCCCACCTCAGGTCCCTGTTGGGAGTCTCAATATCCAAGCAGAGTCTTCACATTTATGGAGGCTGGGGAGGAGGTGTCCAGTTTTGGAAGGGAACATCGTTCCTGCAAGACTTCAGTTGAGAACACAAAGCATTAAATGCATCAGAATAGGTTGCCATCTCCATTTAGAACTTAAAAAACAGTCGGAGTAGCCCACAGGGCCCACTGAGCCGGTCCCACATGTCGTTATGATCATGGCTGATTTTGAGCTTTAACTCCATTTTCCTGCCCACTCACCATACCCCTTAATTCGCCGAGAGACCAAAAATCTACCCCAGCCTTATTTGACGGTGGAGCACCCACAATTCTCTGGTGTGGAGAATTCCAAAGATTCACTGCCCTGTGAGTGGAGAAATCTTTCCTTATCCCAGCCCTGAATGATCATCTTCTTATCCTGAGACTGTGCCCCCGTGTTTTAGACCCCCCCACACCAACGGAAACAACGCCTCACCATCCGGTCTATCAAACCCCTTCAGAATTTTGTAAGCTGCAAAGAGATCACCTCAGTCTTCTAAAGTTTGAAGAAAACAAATCCAATTTACTCAGCCTCCCATCATAGGACACAGTCCCCTCCAGCTCCCTGCGCCCCCCCACCCCCCGCATCCCAGAGACCAATTTAGTGAACCTTCGCTGTTCTGCCTCCAATGCAATTCCCCTAGCTTAGCCTGCTCCATGTCGCTCCCCCTGCACTCTCAACTTTTCAAATGGGCCACTCCATTGAAGGGCATTACAAAGTGAGCGAGTAATGCAAGACTCAACACACAATATCACGAGAGGACAGTCCATTTGACAAGAAGGAAGCACAAGGATTTAGCTGGAATAACAAAGGAATATTCCCAAGAGTTGAAGCATCTGAATATTTTGAGGGTTACAGACTGAGGGTGGCTGCTTTTGCATCCTTATATGGTCTGGCCTTTTGCAGTGATCTGTACTGATAACTGCACTTGCAGACTGCCAGAGAATTTGATGGTTTTGGTTCAGGGTCTCAGACATCACTATGCCTGGAGTAAAGAAAGGAAACATCTCTCATAACCCAATTGGAACATCTTGACCCACCTTTCTTCACCTGTACACAAGAGCTTTGACTGGTGTGAGGAGCAATAGGTATTGACTATTCTCCCATCCCTTACCAAATTGGCAACTCTTAGTGAGCAGCCATAGACAGGGGCGTTTACAGGTCACTATACATTACAGTTCTCAGGTAACAGGAGATTTCCAGATAGCATCACTGGACAAGTATCAGAAGTAGGAATCTTGGCTGATTTTAGTTTTTCCCTTCATTCTTTCATGAGATGTGGTTGTCACTGGCAAGACCAGTGTGTATTGTCCATCCCTAATTGCCCTTGGCCAGTTAGGCCATTTCTGAGGGGCAGTTAAGAGTCAACCCACTTTGCTGTGGGTCTAGAGTCACATGTAGGCCTCACATGTAGGCCTCACATGTAGGCTTGGAGTATGTATGTCTCACCTGTAGGCCAGATCAGGTAAGGAGGTCAGATTTCTTTCCCTAAAGAACATTATTCAACCGGCTGGGTTTTTCCAACACTTGACGATAGTTCCATGGTCATTGTTACTGAGGCTAGCTCTTAATTCCAGCTTTATTAATTGAATTTGTTAATTAATCAAATTTAAATTCCACTTGCGCGGATGTTACTTCCACATTGTGAGTATTAATGGCGGCGGGACAAACATAATTAGTGCCACCTGCTCTATCACATCAATCTGAGAGAAGTGCAGGGCCTGGATTTAACATCTAATCTAAAAGATAGCACCTGGAAATGTTCATGTCCTGAATGCACAGATTTATTAAAGTGCAGTTACTTTTTTGGATGTAGTCCCAGTTTCTGCCACTTGATGCTGCTAGTGAGCGACAGTGTAGGATTTCAAGGTGCCAAAACAATTGTAAAATTGCATTTCCATTGGGCTGTTAATGCTGGTCTGAATCTCTCCCATACAGCAATTCATGATTCCTGTCCTTATGATCAGCATCTTGGGGCGGGACGGTGGCACAGTGGTTAGCACTGCTGCCTCACAGTTTTGGAGTTTGCACATATTTGGAGTTTGCACATTCTCCCCATGTCTGCGTGGGTTTCCTCCAGCTGCTCTAGTTTCCTCCCACAGTCTGAAAGACGCGCTGTTGTATTAGTCATGCTAAATTCTCCCTCGGTGTATCCGAACAGGCACTGGAGTGTGGAGACTAGGGGATTTTCACAGCAGCTTCATTCAGTGTTAATGTAAGCCTACTTGTGACAATAATAAATGAACTTAAACTTCAGGAATTCTACACTCGTTCTCCTATTTACTGAGATGTTTGTACATCTTTATTGCCAGCCCTCCGAGATCCCCTTCTTCCAATTAGGGCCTCTTACCCATCCCTGAATTTCATCCCTCCATCATTGATGGCAGTGCTTTCACTTGTTGAGACCCCCTGGGCTCTCGAATTTCCTCCCTCTCTGTCTCGCTGTCCTCCCTGAAGATGTTCCTTAAAACCCACCTCTCCTAGTCACCCAATATCTCTGCACATAGATTGGCGTCAGAAACATTTTTATTCATAGTACTCTTGTTAAGTGCCTTGGAAAATGTTACAGACGTTAAAGGTGTTATATAATGCAAGCTGTTGTCGCTGTACAACAAATAAATATCTTCTACAATGCCAATATCTTTTATGTATGTAAGCTGTTATTTTGAGGTTATGAGTTTCTGGAAATGTATCAATATTTACAAGATTCCTCCAACAGAAATTCACCGGTGTAGAATGTGCAAAATTTGTTGAGGGAACAGCAAAGGAGCTCATGAAAATGAGGGGCAAAAATTGCCCCAGAGCATTCAGATCTAATTTGTACTTTTGCGATTCCAGAGAATATTTATTCCCATGGGGCAAAGATGGGAAATGCAGGCCAGGTTCCTTCACACAGGGAGCTGGTAGAAACCAGGGAGAAAGTGAGCATCCCCCTTATATAAAGTTGACGAGAGGTCAGTGATTGAGGCCTGGGGCCTGTAAGTAGGCGTCGTTTGGTTGTGAAAACTACGCGATGTGGGGAGATTTCAGGAGGAAGAGAAAATAAATTCGACAAAAAAATATATAAACCATTCCAAACTACTTACACAAACCCTCTGTCTGTTGTTCATGTGATTCACCGCTTCATACTTTCTGTATTTGTCGTTTACCTCCAGGCTTGGCTCAACAGAATCATCAATCTCCAGGTCTGGACTCTCACATCCATTTAAACCCTTTTTTCTCAGAGTCTAGGCAAAAATCACAGTTTAAAGGGACATTCAGCACCACATCCTCAATATATTCCCCAGCGTAAGCTCTTTGGCAACTGTGTCATGATTTTGAAAAGTGCAGATGGGCAAAGAGACCTTGGTGTCCATGTACACAATCCTTAGAAATGGCAAGTAAAATTGATTTAATAAAAACATAGGCGGGGGTAGGGGGGGGGGCGGGGGAAGTTACCTGGATGTATAAATAGAGGCTCACAATACTAAAGCAAAAAGACCCCACTAGAAGCTAATAAATCACTGCCCAGGTCTCAGCTTCAATGTTGTGGACAATTCTAGGCCCCAGAATTCAGGAAAGATGTAAAGGCCTAAGAAAGGGATGAGAGGAGGTTTATCAAGATGCTATCAGGGGACGAAGGACTTCAAAACTGAGAAGAGTTTGGAAAGGTTCAGGCTGTTCTCTTGGAGCAGACAGATTAAGAGGTGACTGAATAGTCACGATGATGATGGAGAAAGTCCATTCCCTCTGGGAGGTGGGTCAGTAATGAGAGGCCCATAAGATATAGGAGTAGAATTAGGCCACTTGGCCCGTTGAGTCTGCTCCACCATTCAATCATGGCTGATTCTTTTCTCATCCCCATTCTCCTGCCTTTTCCCCATAACCCCGATCCCCTTATTAATCAAGAACCTATCTATCTCTGTCATAAAGACACTCAATGACCCGGCCTCCACAGCCTTCTGCAGCAAAGAGTTCCACAGATTCACCACTCTCTGGCTGAAGAAATTCCTCCTCATCTCTGTTTTAAAGGATCATCCCTTTAGCCTGAGATTGTGTCCTCTGGTTCTAGTTTTTCCTACTAGTGGAAACATCCTCTAGGGGTACAGGTTCATAGCTCCTTGAAAGTGGAGTCACAGGTGGACAGAGTGGTGAAGGCGGCATTCGGCATGCTTGGTTTCATCGGTCAGAACATTGAATACAGGAGTTGGGACATCTCGTTGAAGTTGTACAAGACATTGGTAAGGCCACACTTGGAATACTAAGTTAATTCCTGGGATGGTAGGTCTGTCATACAGTTCTGGTCACCCTATTATAGAAAGGATATTATTAGACTCGAAAGAGTGCAGAAAAGATTTACTAGGATGCTGCTGGGACTTGATGGATTGCGTTATAAGGAGAGGCTGAATAGACTGGGACTTTTTTCGCTGGAGCGTAGGAGGCTGAGGGCCATAGACAAGGTAGATAGTCAATATCTTTTCCCAAAGGTAGGGGAGTCTAAAACTAGAGGGCATAGGCTTAAGGTGAGAGGGGAGAGATACAAAAGTGTCCAGAGGGGCAATTTTTTCACACAGAGGGTGGTGAGTGTCTGGAACAAGCTGCCAGAGGTAGTAGTAGAGGCGGGTACAATTTTATCTTTTAAAAAGCATTTAGATAGTTACATGGGTACGATGGGTATAGAGGGATATGGGCCAAATGCGGGCAATTGGGATTAGTTTAGGGGTTTCAAAAAAAAGGGCAGCATGGACAAGTTGGGCCGAAGGGCCTGTTTCCATGCTGGAAACCTCTATGACTCCAGGTGCAACCACAGGACAGGACTGGCAGCGGAATATTCCGGGGTACAAGTGTTTTAGGCGAGACAGAGGAGGGGCCAAAAGAGGTGGGGGAGTAGCAGTATTAGTTGGAGAGCATATCACAGCGGTGCAGAGGGAGGACAATTCAGAGGGGTTGTGCAACGAGTCACTCTGGGTGGAGCTTAGAAACAGGAAGGGCGCAGTCACTATGTTGGGGGTATACTACAGGCCCCCCAACAGCCCAAGGGAAGTGGAAGAACGGATATGTCAGGAGATACTGGGTAAGTGCAGGAAAAATAGGGTTGTTGTAGTGGGAGACTTCAATTTCCCTGGTATAGACTGGAAATCGCTGACAGCTGGGACTCTGAATGGGGAGGAATTTGTAAAATGCGTACAGGAGTGTTCTTTGGAACAATATGTAGATAGCCCGACTAGAGAGGGGGCTATACTGGACCTAGTACTGGGGAATGAGCCCGGTCAGGTCTTCAAAGTTTCGGTAGGGGAACATGTGGCAAATAGTGACCACAATTCTGTTAGCTTTAGGATAGTGATGGAAAAGGATGAGTGGTGTCCCAAGGGTAAGGTGTTGGATTGGGGGAAGGCTAACTTTAGTGGGATTAGGCAGAAATTGGCAGCTCTTGATTGGGAGAGGCTGTTTGAGGGTAAATCCATATCTGGCATGTGGGAGTCTTTTAAGGAACAGTTGTTCGGGCTACAGGACAGGAATGTGCCTGTAAAAAAGAAGGATAGGAAGGGTAGGATTCGAGAACCGTGGATAACCAGGGAAATTGAGGGATTGGTCAAAAAGAAAAGAGAGGCGTATGTTAGGTCCAGGCAGCTAAAAACGGAGGGAGCTCTGGAGGAGTACAAAGAAAGTAGGAAAGAACTCAAACGGGGAATTAGAAGGGCAAAAAGGGGTCACGAAATGTCCTTGGCAGACAGGATTAAGGAGAATCCCAAGGCATTTTATTCATACGTTAGGAACAAAAGAGTTGTCAGGGAAAAAATCGGACCTCTCAGGGACAAAAGTGGGGAATTATGCTTGGAGCCCAAAGAAGTAGGGGAGATCCTAAATGAATACTTTGCGTCGGTATTCACAAAGGAGAGGGATGTGTTGACTGGGAGTGTCTCGGAGGGGAGTATTGAACCGTTGGAGAAAATCTCCATTACAAGGGAGGAAGTGTTAGGTTTGTTAGAGAATATAAAGACTGACAAATCCCCAGGGCCTGATGGAATCTATCCAAGGCTGCTCAGGGAGACGAGAGATGAAATCGCTGGGCCTCTGACGCAAATCTTTGTCTCGTCACTGGACGCAGGTGAGGTCTCAGAGGATTGGAGGATAGCTAATGTGGTCCCGTTATTTAAGAAGGGTAGGAAGGATAACCCGGGTAATTATAGGTCGGTGAGCTTGACGTCCGTGGTGGGGAAGTTGTTGGAGAAGATTCTTAGAGATAGGATGTATGCGCATTTAGAAAGGAATAAACTCATTCACGATAGTCAGCATGGTTTTGTGAGAGGGAGGTCATGCCTCACTAACCTGGTGGAGATTTTTGAAGAAGTGACCAGAATGGTTGATGAGGGAAGGGCCGTGGATGTCGTCTATATGGACTTTAGTAAAGCGTTTGACAAAGTCCCTCATGGTAGGCTGGTGAAAAAGGTTGGATCTCATGGGATAAAGGGGGAGGTGGCTAGATGGGTGGAGAACTGGCTTGGTCACAGAAGACAGAGGGTGGTAGTGGGAGGGTCTTTTTCCGGCTGGAGGCCTGTGACTAGTGGTGTTCCGCAGGGCTCTGTATTGGGACCTCTGCTGTTTGTGATTTATATAAACGATCTGGAAGAAGGTGTAACTGGGGTGATCAGTAAGTTTGCGGATGACACAAAATTGGCAGGACTTGCAGATAGTGAGGAGCATTGTCAGAGGCTACAGAAGGATATAGATAGGCTGGAAATTTGGGCAAAGAAATGGCAGATGGAGTTCAATCCTGATAAATGCGAAGTGATGCATTTTGGTAGAAATAATGTAGGGAGGAGCTATACGATAAATGGCACAACCATAAAGGGTGTAGATACGCAGAGGGACCTGGGTGTGCAAGTCCACAGATCCTTGAAGATGACGTCACAGGTGGAGAAGGTGGTGAAGAAGGCATATGGCATGCTTGCCTTTATAGGGTGGGGCGGGTGGGGCATAGAGTATAAAAGTTGGGGTCTGATGTTGCAGATGTATAGAACGTTGGTTCGGCCCCACTTGGAATACTGCGTCCAGTTCTGGTCGCCACACTACCAGAAGGACGTGGAGGCTTTGGAGAGAGTACAGAGGAGGTTTACCAGGATGTTGCCTGGTATGGAGGGGCTTAGTTATGAGGAGAGATTGGGTAAACTGGGGTTGTTCTCCCTGGAAAGACGGAGGATGAGGGGAGACTTAATAGAGGTGTATAAAATTATGAAAGGCATAGATAGGGTGAACGGTGGGAAGCTTTTCCCCAGGTCGGTGGTGACGTTCATGAGGGGTCATAGGTTCAAGGTGAAGGGGGGGGGGGGGAGGTTTAACACAGATCTCAGAAGGACATATTTTACACAGAGGGTGGTGGGGGCCTGGAATGCGCTGCCAGGCAAGGTGGTGGAGGCGGACACACTGGGAACGTTTAAGACTTATCTAGACAGCCATATGAACGGAGTGGGAATGGAGGGATACAAAAGAATGGTCTAGTTTGGACCAGGGAGCGGCACGAGCTTGGAGGGCCGAAGGGCCTGTTCCTGTGCTGTATTGTTCTTTGTACAGTGCTTTCTCTGTAGTGGTTTGCTCCAACTGAGTGGCTTGCTAGGCCATTTCGGAAGGTAGTGGGTCTGGAGTCACATGTAGGCCAGACCAGGTAAGGGCTGCAGATTTCCCTCACTAAACAACATTCGTGAACTAAACATAATAATCAAACAGTTTCACGATCATTATTAATGAGACGAGCAATTTATTCCAAATTTTTTTCATTAATTTTAAGTGAAATTAATTGCCACCAGCATGGTGGCACTGCTGCCTCATGGTGCCAGGGACCCGGGTTCAATTCCGGCCTCGGGTGACTGTGTGGAGTTTGCACAGTCTCCCCGTGTCTTCCTCCCACAATCCAAAGATGTGCGGGTTAAGTTGATTGGCCATGATAAATTGCCCCTTAGTGTCGGGGGGATTAGCAGGGTAAATGCGTGGGGTTGTGGGGATGGGGCCTGGGTGGGATTGTGGGAGGTGCAGGCTTGATGGGCCAAATAACCTCCTTCTGCACTGTAGGGATTCTATGATTGTATGAATGTAAAGTTCCCCCGTGGGACTGCTATAGTGGGATTTGAGCTTCTCGTCTCCAGAGCATCGGTCCAGTTCTCTGGATTACGAGTCCGGAAGCATAACCACTTTGATACCCTACCACCTCAACTAATAAAGTTCATTTAGTCTGAGGATCTCAGACTGAGACTGAGCCCTCGACTGAGTTCATTCAAAACTCAACTGGTTGCTAATAAAGTTTTCACTGGGCTTGCATGAGTCTAAAGTGTTATACAAATAAAACATCAACCTTTTCACGCCACAATTTACAAATAATGAAGGCTTGATCATTTTGTGCGGCAAGTTCTAATCTCTGTGCTTTTTTCCCGCTGTCATTTGTACAATCAACGGCAAAACAATTAAATTGAAGCCCTTTTGGTGACAGGTATTGTGAAAAATCAGCAGGGAGCATTCTGCTCCCTCACTGCCAGTTAAAACTTTAAACCGTTGGCTCAACACGTAATCTGGATTTTGAGGGAGCATGTTTTGACTTGTTGAACAGAACTTTCTAAAGGACAAGTGGTGGTGCTTTGGACATAGGCCCGTTTCCATGCCAACCAAGCATCCTGTATAGAATCTGCTGGTCACATATCTAAGATTTGGCCTTTATCTTGCCTTGAAATTCACTTGATTGAGCCTCTTGTAAGATAGGCTGACAGAATGTTACAACACACAAGTAACCATTTGACCTGTTGTGTGTGTGCCTCCCCTTTGAAAGAGCAATCGTGCTTATTACCACAGCCCTGCTTTGTCACCATAACTCTGAGTTTCCTATCGTGCACCAACACCCTTTTAGGATTATTAATGGAATCAGCTTCCGCCATCTTTTCAGGTAGAGCATTCCAGAACCTGCCAACACGGAGTGAAAAATTATTGTCCTCATGTCTCCTGTATTGCTTTTTGCCCATTTGACTCCATGGCTGGAATTTTACCGCCTCGCTCACCCCGGAATTGGAGCGGGCGAGGCTCACAGAACGAAAATCTCTGTTGGCCTCAGGCAGGATTTTACGATCTCATCCGAGTAAGGTCGTAAAATCCCGTTCTATAATCTGTGATCTGGAAGGAGGAATGGAGGCATAGACTATTTTCTAAATGGGAAAATGCTGAGGAAATCATTGTTGGGAGTCATTCTTCAAGATTCTCTTAAGGTTAATGTGCAGGTTCAGTCGGCAGTTAGAAAGGCAAATGCAAGGTTAGCATTCATGTCGAGAGGTCTAGAATATAAGAGCAGGGATGTACTTCTGAGGCTGTATAAGGCTCTGGTCAGACCCCATTCGGAGTATTGTGAGCAGTTTTGGGCCCCATATCTAAGAAAGGATGTGCTGGCCTTGGAAAGGGTTCAGAGGAGATTCACAAGAATGATCCCTGGAATGAAGAGCTTGCCGTATGAGGAACGGTTGAGGACTCTGGGTCTGTACTCGTTGGAGTTTAGAAGGATGAGGGGGGATCTTATTGAACCTTACAGGATACTGCGAGTCCTGGATAGAGTGGACGCGGAGAGGATGTTTCTCTTTGTTCTGTAACTCTCCCCAACGCCCTACCATTAACTGAGTAAGTCCTACTCAGTTCAATCTACCAAAATGCATTACCTCGCATTTGTCTAAATTAAACTCCATCTGCCATTCGTCAACCCATTGGCCCAGTTGATCAAGATCCCACTGCAACTGGAGATAACCTTCCTCACTATACACCATGCCACCAATCTTGGTGTCATCTGCAAACTTACTAACCATGCCCCCTATATTCTCATCCAAATCATTAACATAAATGACAAATAACAGTGCACCCAGCACTGATCCCTGAGGCACATTGCTGGTCACAGGCCTCCAGTTTGAAAAACAACTCTCTCCAACCACCCTCTGGCTTCTGTCAAGAAGCCAATTTTGTATCCATTTAGATACCTCACCCTGGATCCCGTGAGATTTAACTTTATGCAATGATGCGCGATTAAATCACTCGGGAGGCTAGATCATACCCGGGAAATAAAGGTTTTTATTAGTAACAAGAATGGAGCATACTATATAACAATACAATCCCAGACTAAAGGGTCACCAGGCAGTGCAGTGACCTTTATACTCCTCCAGGTAGGCGGAGCCAACTGGAGTGTACCACAGAACAATATCAACAGGTAGAACACCCCAACCCTAACCCCAACAGTGACAACAGTAACATATGTACAAGTACCCATAGTGCTGACCATCTATGGTTCACCACATGCAACAGCCTACCATGCGGAACCTTGACAAAGGCCTTGCTAAAGTCCATGTAGACAACATCAACTGCACTGCCCTCATCTACCTTCTTGGTTACCCCTTCAAAAAACTCAACTACACCAGATAACTGTGGCAGTGTAAGAAGATGGCTCCCCGCCACCCTCTCAAAGGCAATTAGGGATGGGCAGTGAATTCTATGTGGATAGAAAACTGTGTAAAGGGCAAAAATCGTCTGAACTTATAAGATCTAGGAGCAGAGTTAGGCCATTCGGCCCATTGAGTCTGCTCCGTCATTCGATCGTGGCTGATATTATTCTCAGCCTATTCTCTTGCTGTTTCCCTGTAACATTTGAACCCTTTCCCAGTCAAGAACTTATCTATCTCTGTCTTAAAGACACTCAATGACCTGGCCTCCACAGCTCTTCTGTGGCAATGAATTCCATAGATTCACCACCCTCTGGCGGAAAAGATTCCTCCTCATCTCGGTTCTAAAGGGCCGTCCCTTTACTCTGTGATTGTGCCCTCGGATCCCAGTCTCTCTGACTAATGGACACATCTTATCCATGTCCACCCTATCCAGGCCTTTCTGTAAGTTTCAATGAGACTTTCCCCCCCAACCCAATCCTTCTAAATTCCACCGATATATTGGGTTTTCTGAATAAAACTACGTCAAAGACAGACTGGTTTCATCTTATTTCTAATGCCTTCTAAGGTCTTCTTCTCGGGTGCCTCTCACTGCGGTGTCCTGCTAATTAATTTGCAATTTCTGGAGACTCCCGGACATTCCAGGAGGGTTGGTAAACCAGGCCGCCTCCCATTAAACGCAGACGTCATTGTGCACAACAAGACAAAAAATGGTCGAGCAAGACCTTTAAATGTATCGAGCAGCGAGCAGTTCAAGAAGATCTATCGTCACCGAGGAATTGCTAATAAATGCCAGCTTTGTCATTGAAATCTATGGGGGCGATTCTCCCAGCCCGCCACGCTGCTTTTGTAGTGCAGCAGATTGGGAGACTCGGGCGGGCTCCTCGCTGGGCGACACAGCCTCCGCACGTTTCCGGCAGCCGGATTTCCGACGCTGTCAGCTCCACGCCAGAAATCGGCACGGAGCTGCATAATTTATTTAAATTAGCATTTTAATATATTTTAAATCTGATCAGCGGGCCCGGGACTGAGTGAGCAAGGGGAGGGGAGCATGAGGATGGAGTTAGCGCTGAAATTAAGACTTTAGGCTTTGTCTGGGAAAAGGAGGGGTGAAGGTGGGTGGGCGAGGGAGAGAGAGGGATGGTGACAGTAGTTAGTGAAAAATTCTAACAGTTGCCCTGGGATTTGGCACGGGAAGATGCTAGGCTGAATGGCCTACTCCCTGTTCCTTAATCCTGGACTGTGGATGACAGGAATTGAATGGAGGAGTTGATAGGTTGGCCCCTTGCCCATGGCTGATGATGTCCTTACCTCAAGGATGTCGGAGTTGGTGCGGCTCTCGTGTGGCTCACTGTACTCGGTGTATTTGAGCAGCACTCGGTCCATGTCAGTGCTGGCGTACTGGAAGAGTCGGTTGGTACTATTGAAGATGATGAGGGCAATCTCGCAGTCACATAACACGCTCAGCTCATAAGCCTTCTTCATCAGGCCAAACTTCCGTTTGGTGAAGGTCACCTACAGGAAAAAACAAAGAAAGATTTGCGTTTCTCTAGTGCTCTGCGTAACCACGGGACATCCCAAAGCACTTAGAACCCATAGAACCATAGAACATTACAGCACAGAAACAGGCCTTTTGGCCCTTCATTGCCTGTGCCGAACCATTTTTGTGCCTAGTCCCACTGACCTGCACTTGAACCATATCCCTCCACACCCCTCTCATCCATGAACCTGTCCAAGTTTTTCTTAAATGTTAAAAGTGAGTCACCATCTCATCTGGCAGCTCATTCCAAACTTCCACCACTCTCTGTGTGAAGAAGCCCCTCCCTAATATTCCCTTTAAACTTTTCCCCCTTCACCCTTAACCCATGTCCTCTAGTTATTTTCTCCCCTAGCCTCAGTGGAAAAAGCCTGCTTGCATTCACTCTATCTATACCCATCATAATTTTATACACCTCTATCAAATCTCCCCTCATTCTTCTACGCTCCAGGGAATAAAGTCCGAACCTATTCAACACTTAACAGCAATGAGGTGGCCTTTGAAGTATAGTCACTGTTGTAATGTAGGAAATATGAGAGCCAATTTGTGCACAGCAAGCTCCCACAAAAAGCACCGTGGAAATGACTGGATAATCTATTCTTGTGATCATAGAATCCCTACAGTGCAGAAGGGGGCCATTTGGCCCATCGAGTCTACACCAACTCTCTCTGACAGAATACCTTACCCAGGCCCTTTCCCCCAGCCTATGCTTGTAATCCCAACATCTACCATGGCCAATCCACCTAACCTACACATCTTTGGATTGTGGGAGGAAACCGGAGCACCCGGAGGAAACCCATGCAGACACAGGGAGAATGTGCAATCTCCACACAGTCACCCAAGGCCAGAATTGAACTGGATCTCTGGCACCGTGAGGCAGCAGTGCTAACCACTGTGCCACTGTGATGTAGGTGGAGGTATAAAAAAATGATCAGGCCACTGGGGAGAGCTCCCTTGCTCTTCTTCGAAACAGTCCCGTGGTATGTTTTTTTACATCCGCTTGAGAGCCACGTGGGGCCTCAGTTTAGCATCTCATCCGAAAGACAGCACCTCTGGCAGTGCAACACTCCCCTGTTATAACAGTGGAGTGTCAGCCTGATAGGTAAAAAGATGAAAGGTTATCTAGGTAGGTGGAGGAAGGGGGAGGAGCAATAAGAAAGATGAGAAGTCGGAGGCGAAGTGAGGTTGGTGATGTTATCATCAAAGCAACATCACTCAGTTCCAATGGTGGAATTCACCCAAAATCACTCGATGGTTTTTCTTTCGGTTACACACAGTCCTATGGTCCCCCCCCACCCCCTGCTTGATGTAGGTAAATGCACAATCTTAACTGAACCATGTAAACTGAGAGCTACTTCCATTTCTGCGTTGCCTTAATGTGCGTCCAACAGGCCGATGTGATGTGTCTGGCATGTGGGTGAAGAAAGTTAACGTGTTTCTCGCTATTTGCATGCCAGTTAATGCGCTTCTCACTTTCTGCCGACATTGTCGGCTTGCAACACTGCGAGAAGAGGAGCCAAATGTCAGTGTGTCTGGGTCAGTACACAGCCCCTTCATCGGCAATTCCTCACCTCAACCTCTTGATGGTGACACACAGGATCTCTCACGGCCCCAAGCTAAAGCTTCAGAGGAATCCGGGGCGGGGGAGAGTTTGCCCTCAGACATGCAGGCTCATCAACATGTAGAAACCCTCCTTGAACGCAGGAACCAAACGCCCAGTTTTGGGCAATTAGCTCCCCTGTTTTGCAGATACCTCAGGAGGGTTAAAGGCCAAGTGAGTAAATCCTGACAAAAAATCTGGAGAGGAGCCCAAAGGTATCCAAGTGTAACCTTCCCAGCAACCGATCCAGTGCCAAATACAGCGCTCTGAAACCCATTGAACCCAGTCACAGAGGTGGCTGAATGGGCAGCTATGGGTCTCCGTGAATTTTTCTAGACTTGCGCTCTGGAGGACACAAAGTTGACCATCAAGGGACCACCTTCGCCCTGATGAAGGGGCTCACAGCTCACTGCCAAATTTGCTGATGATACAAAAATAGGCAGGAGAGGAAATAGTGAGGAGGAAACAAAAGGGGGAACCTTAGCAAAAAATGGCAGAGTGTTGGTGCCGGCGAAACAAACAATGCATTTCCCTCCAGATCGGAGTGGGGGAGGGGGGGGGTCCTTCAACACGCCACTAAAGTCCGGGCTGCACTGAGATCGGGGCACCATGTTCAGACCAAACAATGATCTCCTCCCTAACCCACCATGGAAGTCTCAGGGATACCACCCCCCCACAACCCCACCACACTCAGCCAGCCATCCCCCCGCCCCCGCTATCGGAGCCAGCTTTTCTCCCCCCCACTCCCAGCAGTCACAGTGAGCACCCCCCACTCTGGGGATCTGGGTGTCCTTGTACATGAATCACAAAAAGTCAGCGTGTAGGTACAGCAAGTGATTAGGAACATTGGCCTTTATTGCAAGGGGAATGGGATATAAAAGCAGGGAGGTCTTGCTACAGCTGTACAGGGCATTGGTGAGACCACACCTGAAGCACTGTGTACAGGTTTGGCTTCCTTACTTAAGGAAAAATATACTTGCAGTGGAAGTGGTTCAGAGAGAGTTCCCTCGGCTGGTGCCGAGGACTGCCTTATAAGGATAGTTTGTGCAGTTTGGGCTGAGATTCATTAGTGTTTAGAAGAGTGAGAGATGCCCCCATTGAAACGCAAGATCCGAAGGGGGCTTGACAGGGTAGATAGAAACCATAGAAACCCTACAGTGCAGAAAGAGGCCATTCGGCCCATCGAGTCTGCACCGACCACATTCCCACCCAGGCCCTACCCCCATATCTCTACAGATCTACCCACTAATCCCTCTAACCGACGCATCTCAGGACACGAAGGGCAATTTTTAGCATGGTCAATCAACCTAACCCGCACATCCTTGGACTGTGGGAGGAAACCGGAGCACCCGGAGGAAACCCACGCAGACACGAGGAGAATGTGCAACCTCCACACAGACAGTGACCCAAGCCGGGAATCGAACCCAGGTCCCTGGAGCTGTGAAGCAGCAGTGCGAACCACTGTGCTACCGTGCCGCCCTGCTGAGAGGATGTGTCCCCTCATGGTGGAGTCTAGAACCAGGGGCACAGTTTGACAATATATGAGGTCTCCCATTCAATATGCAGATGAAAAGGAATTTCTTCCAGAAATGATCATTATCACTAAAGAGGTAGTGTTGGGCAAGCTAATGGGGCTAACGGCAGACAAGTCTCCTGGCCCTGACGGTATGCATTCCAGGATACTAAAAGAGATGGCGGGGAAAATAGCAAATGCAAAAAGATCAGCCATGATCTTATTGAATGGCGGAGCAGGCTCAAAAGGCCAAATGACCCTCTCCTGTTCCTAGTTTTTATGTTCTTATGTTCTTTCAGAGGGTCATTAGTCTGAGGAGTTCCCTTCCCCAGAGAGCAGTGGAGGATGGGTCATTGAATATATTCAAGGTTGAGTTAGAAATTTTTTTGACTCCACAGGAGTTAAGGTTTATGAGGATAGGCTGGAAAGTGGTGATCAGACCACAATCGGATTAGCCATGATCTTATCGAATGGCGGAGTAGTAACGAGGTGTTGAATGGCCTACTCCTGCTCCTATTTCTTGTGATCTTATGTCTCACAAGACAGATGGCTGCCAGAGTTTGATGTAAAATGTCCTGAGGTGTTTGACAGGAGTACTAATCACTGATCAAGTTTCAGTGAGGAGGGGAAACTGTGGGGTAGTGGGAATGTCACGAGGTCAGGGATCCGGAGGTTGAGGCAATTGCTCTGGGGACTGGGGTTCAAATCCCAATATGGCAGCTGGCGCAATTTGATTCAATTAATAAATCTGGAACAAGAAGCCAGTTTCAGTAATGGCGGCTGTGAAAGTATCAAGGATTGCTGTAAAAACCCATCTGGTTCCCCATTACGGATGGAAATCTGCCATCTTACCCGCTTTGGCCTACATGTAACTACAGACCCACAGCAATGTGGCTGACTCTTAACTAGTCTAGCTAACCACACAGTTCAAGGGAATTAGAAGAGTCAGATCCCAGTAAGGGATGGGTAACAAATGCTGGCTTTGCCAGCAATGCCCACATCCTATGAAAGAATAAATAGTGCTTCTTTTGGGAAAATGCAGACATGGGGAAGTTGATGGTAACCTCGCTGTGATTCTCCACGCAGCCAGTAGGACATTTTTAACATATAACACATCTCAGAAACATCTCAAAGCTGAGGGTTGTTACGTGTAACAGCTGCCTTTGAACACAATGATATTTAACGTGTTCCACAACCTCGTATCAATTTGAGGTGAATGAGCAGTCCTTGCTGTTGGTGGGGAATGGATACTGGCCAGGCCATCTCCTTACTCTTCACCATTGGGATCTTAAACGTTCGCCCGTACGGGCCACCAGAACAGGCAAACCTTGGCTTGCCCTAAAGTTGGTGCTTCGGACAATGCAGCACACCCTAAGTGTCAGCATGGATTATACACTCAAGGCCACCAAAGCAGGACTTAAACTTACAGACCAAAACTTTCTGGCCGTTTCCACCGGCATGATCTTCCAGATGGAAATGACCAGAAAGTTATGTCCTGTTTTGGTGGCCTTGAGCACGAGAGGAGATGGAAAATCCCACCCACAATCTTCTGACTCAGAGATTAGAGTTTTTTTCATTCATTCATGAAATGTGGCCATCACTGTCTAGACGAGCATTTATTGCCCATCTCTAATTGCCCTTGAGAAGATGATGGTGAGTTGCCTTCTTGAATCGCTGCAGTCCATGTGGTGTAGGTACACCACAGTGCTGTAAGGGAGGTACTTCCAGGTTTTTGACGCATCGACAGTGAAGGAACAGCGCCATATTTCTAAGTTAGGGTGGTGAGTGGATTGGGGGGAACTTCCAAGCGGTGGTGTACCCCATGTGTCTGCTGCCCTAGATGGTGGCAATTGTGGGTTTGGAAGGCGCTCTCTAAGGAACCTTGGTGATTTCCTGTAGTGCATCTTGTAAATGGTGCACACGGCTGCTACTGAGTGTCAGTGGTGGAGGGAGTCAATGCTTGTGGATGGGGTGCCAATCCACAGAGTGATAGGCACTGAGCCACAAGTGAGAGTTCCTGCCAGTCTGAGGCCAACAGATATTCAGTGAAAGTGCACCATACAACTCAGACTGAATAGCACTCCGACACTCACTATCTGGCCTGCTGAATGAAGAACAAAGGATGTGTCCCAAGGTGAGTCACCTCCTTCAGGACGGGAGGGAATAAACTCAGAATTTCTCTCAAGTTCAAACAAGTTCCATTGCACAATCCCTATGGGGGAGGGAAAGTGATAGGACAACACCCAGAACTTCAAACATTTGAAGGGGAAAAAATTTGCAAAGTTACGGGTAAAAGAACATGGCGGTACAGTGGTTAGCACTGCTGCCTCACAGCGCCAAGAACCCGGGTTCGATTTCCGGCTTGGGTCACTGTCTGCGTGGAGCTTGCACATTCTCCTTGTGCCTGCGTGGGTTTCCTCTGGGTGCTCCGGTTTCCTCCCACAGTCTGAAAGACGCGCTGGTTAGGCACATTGGCCATGCTAAATCCTCCCTCAGTGTACCCGAACAGGCGCCGGAGTGTGGCGACTTAGGGGATTTTCGCAGTAACTTCATTGCAGTGTTAATGTTAAGTAACATACACTAATAAATAAATAAATTGGGCCGTTCTTTCATTGGGCCAGCACAGGAATGCTGAACTAAATGGCCACCTTCAGTGACGTATGATCCTACAACGTGTTCTCTGACTACTGCTTTGGAAATGTACAGGTGCAGACCGTGTCACATTGAAGGTGACTGAGTCTCCACGCTGACCCTCTCTCAGGATTTCACACTTAAAGTGAGGTGCTAAAGAGACATTAACGCAATGAGCTGGAATCGGGGCCCCTGCAGTGTGACTGTGCTTTTGCACGTAAAGGGCACAGATTGCACAGGTCCCACTCCTGAGCAGAGTCTGCATCAATTGGTGTGCTTCAGACAGCACCCCGGCAACCGTTTTCCTGTATGAGTCAGTGGCTCAAGAGAGGAGAGAAGAGCAACAAAAACCCTTGCAGTTTAAAATCAATGCCTGCTGCATAAATTAATTTGTGGAGAAATCTCTATAATCCCCTCCAGCCCTGCAAATCTGCGAGATAAGAGCAGTATTCCTCTAGTTCTGGTCTCCTGACCATCCCCAGTTTTAATCCCACCAACACGGACTGCCGTATCTTCAACTACTAGGGCCCTAAATTCTGGAATTCCCTCTCTAAAACTCTTTTTCCCTTTACCCTCTCTCCTCCTTTACGATGCACTGTAAAACCTACCTCTTTGACCAAGCTTTCAGTCACTTGACCTAATATCTATTTAATTGGCTCAATGACAAATTCTATCTGATTACATTGCTGTGAAGCGTCAGATGTCTTACTACATTCAACATATTACATAAATACAAACAGTCATCGTTGGTGCTTCCAACACTCCAGTACTGTCCAGGAGTCCGAGGGAATTAAAAGCTCATCTCCAGGACAAATCAACAGAAAAAATACAGAGATGGCATCGAAAATAGATTCTTCACAATTTTCTTTTTAACGCATTTTGTTTATCAGTTGTAAAAATAAATCAAAGAATCCCTACAGTGCAGAAGGAGGCCATTCAGCCCATTGAGTCTGCACCCAGCCCGATCCCCATAACCCCACATATTTACATACAAGTACATAAGTACATAAAAAATAGGAACAGGAGTAGGCCATCTAGCCCCTCGAGCCTGCCCCGCCATTCAATAAGATCATGGCTGATCTGATAGTGGTTTAGTTCCACTTACCCGCCCGCTCCCCATAACCCTTAATTCCGTTATTGATCAGAAATCTATCTACCTGTGTCTTAAACATATTTAACGAGGTAGTCTCCACTGCTTCAATGGCCAGAGAATTCCAGAGATTCACTACCCTCTGAGAGAAGAAGTTCCTCCTCAACTCTGTTCTAAACTGGCTCCCCCTTATTTTGAGGCTGTGCCCTCTAGTTCTTGTTTCCTTTCTAAGTGGAAAGAATCTCTCTGCCTCTACCCTGTCGAGCCCCTTCATTATCTTATATGTCTCTATAAGATCTCCCCTCAGCCTTCTAAACTCCAACGAGTACAGGCCCAATCTACTCAATCTCTCCTCATAAGCTAGCCCCCTCATCTCCGGTATCAACCTGGTGAACCTTCTCTGTACTCCCTCCAAGGCCAATATATTCTTTCGAAACAAGGGGACCAAAATTGCTCACACTACTCTAGTTGCAGCCTCACCAGTACCTTGTACAATTGCAGCAAGACCTCCTGCTTTTATACTCCATCCCCTTCGCGATAAAGGCCAACATTCCATTTGCCTTCTTGATCACCTGCTGCACCTGCAAACTGAGTTTTTGCGATTCATGCACAAGGACCCCCAGGTCCCTCTGCACAGTAGCATGTTGTAATTTTTCACCATTTAAATAATAGTCCATTTTACTATTATTCCTTCCAAAGTGGATAACTTCACACTTGTCAATGTTATTCTCCATCTGCCAGATCCTCGCCCACTCACTTAGCCTATCCAAATCTCTCTGCAGACTTTCCGCATCCTCCACGCAATTCGCTTTCCCACTCATCTTTGTGTCATCCGCAAACTTTGTTACCCTACACTCGGTCCCCTCCTCCAGATCGTCTATGTATATGGTAAACAGTTGAGGCCCCAGCACCGATCCCTGCGGCACGCCACTAGTCACCAACTGCCAACCAGAAAAGCACCCATTTATTCCTGTTAGATAGCCAATCCTCAATCCACGCTAACACTTTACCCCCAACTCCGTGTACCCTAATCTTCTGCAGCAACCTTTTGTGAGGCACCTTACCGAACGCCTTCTGGAAATCCAAAAACACCACATCCACTGGTTCCCCTCTGTCAACCGCACTCGTTGCATCTTCATAAAAATCCAGTAAATTCGTCAAACACGACTTTCCCTTCATGAATCCATGCTGCATCTGCTTGATCGAACCATTTTTTTCCAGGTGCTCTGCTATTTCTTCTTTAATGATGGATTCCAGCAATTTCCCAACTACGGACGTAGTTACCCCGCTAATCCCCTTAACCTACACATCTTGGGACACCAAGGGACAATTTAGCATGGCCAATCTATCCAACCTGCACATCTTTTGGACTGTGGGAGGAAACCGGAGCACCTGGAGGAAACCCATGTAATCATGGGGAGAACGTGCAAATTTCACTCCACACAGACAGTCACCCGAGATCGGAATTGAACCCAGGTCCCCGGCGCTTTGAGGCAGCAGTGCAAACCATTGATGGGGAGAAAAGGTTATTGGACAGGGCAGGACAGTTGGGCACACGAGGTATATTCAGTCCATGTCTGTGTGGGTTTCCTCCCACAGTCCGAAAGACATGCTGGTTAGGTGCATTGGCTGTGCTAAATTCTCTCTCAGTGTACCCAAACAGGCGCCAGTGTGGCGACTAGGGGATTTTCACAGTAACGTCACTGCAGTGTTAATACAAACTTACGTGTGACTAAAAAATAAACTTTAACTTGACTTATGCACATGTACATCCAGACCCCTCTGCTCCAGCACCCTTTTCAGAGTTGTAACTTTTAATTTATGTTGTTTATCCATGTTCTTTCTACCAAAATGAATCACTTCACAATTCTCTTTGTTGATCTTTATCTGCCACCTATCCGTCCATTCCACCAACTTGTCCTTTGAAGTCCTACACTATCCTCCTCACAGTTCACAATGCTTTCAAGTTTTGTGTCTTCCACAAACTTTGACCTTTACACCAAGGTCTAGGGAACTAATATATATCAAGCTACACAAGTATCCCAACACTGACTCCTGGGAAACTCCAGTACAAACATCCATTGACCATGACTCTCAGCCAATTCCATATCCATGTTGCTGCCATCCCTTTTATCCCATGAGCTATAACTTTGCTGAAAGGTCTCTTGTGCGGCACTGTATCAAACACCTTCTGGAAGTCCATGTACACCACATCAACAGCATTACCCTCATCAACCCTCTCAGTTATCTCTTCAAACGAACGCCACCAAATGTTCCCTTAAGAAGATTTTCCCTTCTGACCCAAGAGAGCGTGGCCAGGGCTTGAAAATTGCAGCTATGAGGAGAAATCGGATAGGCTGAGGTCGTTTTCCTTCGACAGAGGAGGCTGAGGAGTGACCTAATTGAGGTGTACAAAATTATGAGGGGCCTAAACAGGGTAGACAGGAAAGACTCGTTTCCCTTAGCTGAGGGATCAATTACCCAAAGGCGTAGATTTCAGGTGATTGGTAGAAGGACTAGAGGAGACACGAGGAAAAACTAGTTCACCCAGAGGGTGGTGGGCATCTGGAATTTGCTGTCTAAGTTGGTGGTTGTGGCTGAAACACTCAACTCATTTAAAAGGTACCTGCATCTTTATCTGAAGTGCTGCATGTTTATGGACCAGGTGCTGGAATGAGGGATTAAAATGAGCGGCTAGCAGGATAAATATGTGCGGCTATGGGGATAGGGCCCGATTTTAGATTGGGTGGGATTGTTGTCGGTGCAGGTTCGATGGACTGAATGGTCTCCTTCTGCACCGTAGTGATTCTGTGATTCTTTTTTATGGCTGGTGCAGACACGATGGGCTGAATGGCCTTTTTCTGCACCATAACTTTTCCACGGTGCTGTGGTTCTAATGCTACCAAAGCTGGAACTGTTGACATTTTTTTACTCAACCCCGTGCCACCAATTCACAGGGCAGCACGGTGGCACAGTGGTTACTGCTGCTGCCTCACAGTGCAAGGGACCCGGGTTTGATTTCCGGCTTGGGTCACTGTCTGCATGGGTTTCCTCCGGGTGCTCCGCTTTCCTCCCACAGTCCGAAAGACATGCTGGTTAGATGCATTGGCCATGCTAAATTCTCCCTCAGTGTACCCGAACAGACGCTGGAGTGTGGCGACTAGGGGACTTGATTTTGATTTGATTTATCATTGTTACATGTATTAGGATACAGTGAAAAGTATTGTTTCTTGCGCGCTATATGGAAAAAGCATACCGTTCATAGAGAAGGAAAGGAGAAAGTGCAGAAAGTAGCGTTACAGTCAGAGCTAGGGTGTAGAGAAAGATCAACTTAGTGTGAGGTAGGTCCATTCAAAAGTCTGACGGAGCAGGGAAGAAACTGTTCGCGAGTCGGTTGGTACTTGTCCTCAGACTTTTGTACATCTTTCCCGACAGAAGAATCTGGAAGAGAGTATGGGGGGGTGGGGGAAGGGGGGTGGGGGGGGGGGGGGCGGTGTGGGGTCCTTAATTATGTTGGCTGCTTTGCTGAGGCAGCGGGACGTGTAGACAGAGTCAATGGATGGGAGGCTGGTTTGCGCGATGGATTGGGCTACATTCATGATCTTTTGTAGTTTCTTGCGGATTTTCACAGTTGCTTCATTGCAGTGTTAATGTAAGCCTACTTGGGGCGCTAATAAATAAATAAACTCTAATTCAAAGCGGCGGCTCACCATCACATTCTCAGGGTAATTAGGGAGGGGTAATTAGCCAGTCTTTCCCAATAATGCTCACAACTCAGGAACAAATAAAAAGATATATTTTGATTTGTATCGTCAGTGAGAGAGAACTCACTGATTGAGTTCATAAATAAGAACATTTGTTTAATATTAAACTAACAGGGACCGAAACTGATACTTTGATGAGAATACCACAAGCCAAAGATAGCTAAGAGAGACGAAAACTTTGTTGAGAGTGAGTGAATACGCGTGCTTGGGAATTCACCTTTTGAGAAGCTCCGATAGCTTCACAGCATTGACTGAATGGACACTGACTCGTCAGTCTTGTGACCTGCTGACTCACAACCAGAGATTAGGCAAATCTGATGCAAATCTGGATGTCGTTTCTTCATAAGTGGATTTGAAAACAGTAGCTGGCCCCCGCGGGAGCTTAGCCTGGGCCAAAAGGGCATTCAGAGAAATAGAGATGGAGCTCGCATTTACATAGCACCTTCCACAACGCCCCCCCCCCCCTCCCCCTCCCCCCCCTCCCAGAACATCTCAAAGCCCTTTACAGCCAATGGACTACTTATTAAAAGGGGAGGCGATGGGCTAGTGGTATTATCGCTAGACTATTAATCCAGAAACTCAGCTAATGTTCTGGGGACCCGGGTTCGAATCCCGCCACGGCAGATGGTGGAAATTTGAATTCAATAAAAAATATCTGGAATTAAGAATCTACTGATGACCATGAAACCATTGTCGATTGTCGGAAAAACCCATCTGGTTCACTAACGTCCTTTAGGGAAGGAAATCTGCCATCCTTACCTGGTCTGGCCTACATGTGACTCCAGAGCCACAGCAATATGGTTGACTCTCAACTGCCCTCCAAGGGCAACTAAGGATGGGCAATAAATGCTGGCCAGCCCGAGACACCCGTGTCCCACAAACGAATAAAAAAAATCTAGTCACTGCTGCAATGAAGGAAATATAATGCCCAATTTGTGCTCAGCAAGCTCCCAGAAACAGCAATATGATAAAAAAAAACAGAAATTCTCAGTGACATTGAAGGATGAAAGTGACCAGGAGGACTCTTTTTTTTATATATAGAATCCGTACAGTACAGAAGAGGCCATTCGGCCCATCGAATCTGCACTGACTTTCTGAAAGAGCATCTTACCCAGGCCCTCCCCTATCCCCGTAACCCCGCGCATTTACCCTGCTAATCCACTTAACCTACACATCCTGTGGGCATTAAAGGGGCAATTGTAGCACGGCCAACCTACCCAACTCCCCTGCTCCTCTTCACATTAGTGTCATAGGAGTTTTCCTCTCCAGCCGAAGGGGGGGCGGGTGCAGTTATCATCTCATCCAAGATGCAGCCATTGTTGTAACGCAGCCAATCAGTGCACAGCAAGCTGCCACAACAGCAATGTGACAGGCAGCTGGGTGTCAGCCGAGACTATTCGATCATGAAAGGCAGACTACAACATCCTCACCTGTTAGCAAGAGCAGTTGGGGATCGGGGGCTGGGCTGCAGGCTGTGTCTGACTCCATTCCTGACATCGTGTCCTTGCTGACCCAAGCGAAGGGAAGGGAGAAACCCTGACACCATTCTACACCCCATGTGACTCAGCGTCACAATGAGTAGTGCATTCATCAGCGGAACTATGGAAGGAGCTGGTAAATTGGTAACTTTTATTCTTAAATTAACCTGGATCATTAATATAAGATAGTCACTAATGAACACAATCGGGAATTCAGGAGAAAAGTTACTCAGAGTGTGCTGAGAATTTGGAACTCGTTACCATGGGAATCAGTTGAGGCAAATAGTATTAAAGGAGAAGCTAGATTAATGCATGTAGGAGACAGGAATAGAAGGATATGCAGACAGGGAGAGATGAATGAGGGTGGGAGGAACCTTGTGTGGAGTTGAAACCACAGGGGGTCTTGACAAATACATGAATAGGATGGGAATAGAGGGATATGGTCCGTGGAAGGGTAGGGGGTTTTAGTTAAGTCGGGCAGCATGGTCGGTGCAGGCTTGGAGGGCCGAAAGGCCTGTTCCTGTGCTGTAATTTTCTTGGTTCACAGCATGGGCTGGTTGGGCCGAATGGTCAGTTTCCGTCCTGTAAGATTCTATGCAAGTTATTCAGAGAGTTTCTCCCGTCACTTTAACATTCCCAGACTGCCAAAAAGGTGGAATTTCAACTAGGATCGTGGAACAATCTATTCCAGGAAGCTCTGGGGATTTAACCTGACTGAAAACTCCCTAATATGGTGATGGTCTCCTGTTATCAACGACCCAGGGCGTGACCCCTCTCTTCACAGAAATAGAAAGCTTCCTTTCCTGCTATGCTTACTGAAGTGAAGATTCCTGTTTCACTTTTAGATTTATGCCAGCAACTTGAGAATTCTTCCTCCGACCCTCACATGAGCGAATGGCTGACTTTTCCCTGGGGGAATCTTGGTACTAGTCCAAGAAAACGCCCCCAACTGAAAATTCTTCCCACAGTCAAGTGTAAAGGAAATTCCCTTCCCTTTCGATCCGGGGCTCTTTTCCCAGATACTTCATGTTACCTCACTTCACCAACCGGCAGCCAATACCAGTCTGCTCTTGCGTGCCCAGGTGACCACTGGCAGGAAAATATTGGCAGAAGGTCAACAATGGTAAAGGGCACAAAGGAAAGGGCACACTGCTTGTAAAAGATTGATGGGAGTGGGTGTGATTTTAAAAACGTCTCTTGGCAACACGTTGGAAGAGGCGGCACGGTGGCACAGTGGTTAGCACTGCTGCCTCACAGCGTCCGGAACCCCGGTTCAATTCCGGCCTTGGCTGACTGTCTGTGTGGAGTCTGCACGTTCTCCCCATGTCCGCGTGGGTTTACTCCGGGTGCTCTGGTTTCCTCCCACATTCCAAAGATGTGCAGTTTAGGTGGATTAGCCATGCTAAATGTGTGGAGTTACGGGGATGGGGGTGTTGGCGTGGGCTTGGATAAGATGCTCTGTCGGAGAGTCAGTGCAAACATGATGTGGCTAATGGCCTCCTTCCTTGCTGTAAGGATCCAATATGTCAGTTGGTAAACTCAGTGCCCGCTGAGTTATAGAACTTTCCAGGTTCAATGCTCAGTCTACAGAATCACAGAATTGTTACGGTGCAGAAGGAGGCCATTTGGCCCATCGAGTCTGCATCGGCTCTCCAAACGAGCGTCATGACTCAGTGCCATTTCCCTGCATTTTCCCCGTACCCCTGCACATTGTTTCTGTCCAAATAATCACCCAATGCCCTCTTGAATGTTTAGATTGAACCTGCCTCCACCACACTCCCAGGCAGAACATTCCAGACCCCAACCACTCAGTGTGTGAAAAAGTGTTTCCTCACATCACGTTTGCGTTTTTTGCAGATCGCCTTAAATCTGTGCCCTCCCTGCCTACCCTGTCCAGCCCCCTCATGATTTTGAACATCTCTATCAAATCTTCTCTTAGCCTTCTCTGCTCCAAGGAGGACAGTTCAAACCTCTCCAATCTATCTTCAGAACTGAAGCTTCTCAACCCTGGAACCATTCTTGTAAACCTCTTTTATTCTCTCCAATGCGTTCACATCCTTCCTACATGTGGCACCCAGAACTGTGCATAATACAAAGTTGAGTGTCATGAAATGTGTCACCATTGGCTTAGGATGCCTTGGAATGGAAAGGGGGGTATTAGTCAGGTCCCCATTCTTAATCACCGAGTAGCTAAAGTCTCTAAGGAAGTGGACTTGGTTATGATTCCCACCACTGCTGAACAGCTTGCTGATGCTCACCAGCTGGGAGTCACATAAAATATTGGGAACAACTCGACAACAGAAAGTTTAATAAAATTAGCCAGGAAGTCAGTTGTGGACAAGGATCAGCTGTGTAATGGAGATGAGGTTGCACCGTTTCCTGTCTCCCATCCCCCTCCCCCGCCCCACTGTTCCCCCATGGGAATTCCATACCTGTCGATTCCGCTGGTCAACAATCCGGGAGATCTGTATCTTCTTTCTCCCCATGTTTCACTTTCTGTTTGTCGTTTCAAATCCAATTACAGAACTGTTTTTGTTGTCATCACCTGGGGAAATATATGCGTATCAATGAATAACTGCATCTGTATAATATGGTAAAACATTTTACATCTGCACGTAATTCCGTCGACAAAACCAGCAGCGTCACAATTACAAATTCCTATTCATAATGGAAATTGTATATGTAAACATGTCACGCTGTAATGACATCATCCTGCCAGTGGTGGCACTGAGCTCTCTCAGTTTTACATCTCCCAACCTCTTGTTCTGCAGGGAAACCTCCTCAGCTGCAGATAGTGACAGCACCCTCCCAACAGTTACGCCTCCCAGCAGTTACACCGTAATCAGAGCAGAGCAATCCTGGAACAGACTGGGATCGATCCCACATGGCCTCCATTGTGTTTTGTAACTATCCCCCACTCACTGCATTCTGAAGGAACCATCCTGCTTCAGTCACGAGTTAAAGTTTATTTATCAGTCACAGGTAAGGCTTGCATTAACACTGCAATGAAGCAACTGTGAAATTCCCCTAGTCGTCACACTCCGGTGTCTGTTTGGGTCAATACACCTAACCATACACCTAATCAGCACGTCTTGGCAACTGGGAGGAAACCGGGGCAGCCGGAGGAAACCCAAGCAGACATGGGGAGAACGTGCAAACTCCACATAGAAAGTGACCCAAGCCGGGAATCGAACCCGGGTCCCTGGCGCTGTGAGGCAGCAGCGCTAACCACTGTGCCGTCAGTTCTGTTTCTGTAGTTCATAGAGATTCTGTTTCCAGTGATCTCTATAAATTGCTGTTTAAATAAAGTCTGTTTCCTCCACAGTCTGTTTACTGCAAGATGTCGATTGTCGCGAGCCCTGCTGTAAGATCCACCCTACCCCAACTCATTGGCAGACACAGCTGAGAACTCTGCTGCAATCAATTCTATTTTGCCATCTCCCAAATCGCTGTACATTTTTCTACTTAAATATTAATAAGAGTATAAATTTCAAAGTATTATATAGAAGGGAGGAGCGAATGGATGCCTTTTAAATGGGGAATGATTTATTGCGTGACTCTTATTAACATGAGCCATGTCATAAAAGCTGAAAGAATAATCACGAGTAATTTGGAAAATGGAGACGTGGAGTTCAAATTCACAATAATATCACTGATTGGCAGCAAATTTAACCAATCATTTTATTGCTGGTTCTTAGCTGTTTGATGGCCCTGGGTGATGATGCTGAGAGATTATATATTCAAACCAGTAATCTGAGGTGTTCTAAAAACCAGCACAGTCATTCTAGGCTTTTAAATAAAATAACTTATGGTCGCTGTGCCACGTAGGCCTGAGTTTATTTACAGGGCCCAGCTGGTGTCACACAAGCTTTGCACTGTGATCAAAATCATCAGGTTTTAACCCTCACGAGTTTTCTCTCTCCTCCTCTCCCGAAGGCACCGACTCCACGGACACTGGCTACTTTCCATCGTACCATTGGCTGATAATCAGCATCAAATCTGGTGCTTGCCCACACTTGCCAGGAGAATTTACTCGACAGCAATCCAGGGGCCGAGGACCCTCTGGCTGATATCCCGCCCCCAGCAAAGAGGCACTGAAACCTTGAAAAGGGGTTGGTGCAAATGTGAGGCTGGAGGGAATCGAGGGATGTTGGGGAGTTGGCGAGAACTGACTAAGAAGATGGAACATAAACACTGGCACACAACAGTTGTGTTGAGAGGCCGGTCTCTGTACTTTAAGTTCTCTGTGGTGCACAAGCTGCCCAGAAGTTGGCACCCAATAAAGTAAAGGTTGAGTGAGAGACTCTAGAATCACAGAATAGCACAGCACGGTGGGAGACGGCCCCTCGGCCCATCGAGTCTGCGCTGGTTCTTTTCAAGAGCAATGCAGTTAGTCCCAATCCTCCACATTTCCCTCATTGCCTGCAATTGTTTCTCCCTCAAATGTTTATCCAATTCCCTCTGGCAGGCCGCTATTGAATCTGTCGACACCATTCAATCAGGCACTGCATTCCAAACCCTAACTACGCCTGACAGAGAAAGATTTTTTTTTCATGTCGTCCTTGGTTCTTTATCCAAAGATTTACTAGGAAGCTACCGGGACTTGATGGTTTGAGTTATAAGGAGAGACTGGATAGACTGGGACATTTTTCCCTGGAGTGCAGGAGGCTGAGGGGTGATGTTATAGAGGTCTATAAAATAATGAGGGGCACAGATCAGTTAGATAGTCAATATCTTTTCCCAAAGGTAGGGGAGTCTAAAACTAGAGGGCGTAGATTTAAGGTGAGAGGGGAGAGATACAAAAGGGTCCAGACGGGCTATTTTTTCACACAGAGGGTGGCGAGTGTCTGGAACAAGCTGCCAGAGGCAGTAGTAGAGGCGGGTACAATTTTGTCTTTTAAAAAGCACTTAGACAGTTACATTAGTAAGATGGGTTTGGAGGGATATGGGACAAACACGGGCAATTGGGACTAGCTTAGTGATAAAAACTGGGTGGCATGTACAAGTTGAGCTGAAGGGCCTGTTTCCATGCTGTAAACCTCTATGACTCTATAATCACCTTAAGTCTGAGCCCTCTGGTTATCCAGCCTTCAGCTAGTTTCTCTTTATTTACTAACCATTGATCATTTTAAACATCTCATCAAGTTTCCTCTCAACATTCCCTGCTCCAAGTAGAATCATTCCAGCTTCTCCAGTCTCTCCAAATAACTGAAGTCCGCTATGTATTTGTGTATTTACGTGTGTGCGTGCGCGTTTGGGTGGAGTATGGGTGTACCAGTTTGTCAATACGTCTATATAAAGTTTATTTATTAGTGTCACAAGTAGACTTAGATTAACACTGCAATGAAGTTACTGTGAAAATCCCCTAGTCGCCACACTCCACTGCCTGTTCGGGTACATCGAGGGAGAATTTAGCATGGCCAATGCACTGAACCAGTACGTCTTTTGGACTGTGGGAGGAAACCGGAGCACCCGGAGGAAACCCACGCAGACACGGGGAGAACGTGCAGACTCCGCACAGACAGTCAATCAAGCCAGGAATTGAACCGAGGTCCCTGGCACCGTGAGGCTGCAATGCTAACCACCGTGCAGCCCTATATGTGTAAAAACAAATCCAGTGACAATTAAGTCACTGCACTGGTTGCCAACATTTACTGTCTAACAGGGCAGATTGTCCATATGGATAAGTCGGAGATTTCACAAACAGCCCTGAATTCCATACTGCTGCGTTGTCAGGGCCTCTCCGTTTTCCTCGCACCATTCTGGAGATATGATGTGGAGATGCCAGCGTTGGACTCGGGTGGGACGGTAAGAAGTCTCACAACAGCAGGTTAAAGTCCGACAGGTTTATTTAGTAGCACGAGCTTTCGGAACACCGCTCCTTCACCTGATGAAAGGGCAGCGCTCCGAAAGCTAGTGCTACCAAATAAACCTGTTGGACTTTAACCTGGTGTTGTGAGACTTTTTACCATTCTGGAGATAACTTAGAGGTAATTATAGAGTGCAGGTGAGGAACGATTAATCAACAAGGCTCAGTTTCTCCATGGCAATAGAAAAAATAAAATCTGGGAATAAAAACAGAACAATGGCACAGTGGTTAGCACTGCTACCTAGCAGTACCAGGGTCCCAGGTTCGATTCTGGCCTCGAGTGAATTTGCACGTTCTCCTTGTGTTTACGTGGGTTTCCTCCGGGTGCTTCGGCTTCCCCTCACATCCAAAGATGTGCAGTTTAGTGGATTGGTCATGGTAAAATGCCCCTCAGTGTCCAAAGATGTGTAGGTTTAGGGGAATTAGCAGGGTAAATACCTAGGGTTACAGGATGCTCTGTTAGAGAGTCGGTGCAGACTCATTGGACCGGATGGCCTCCTTCTGCATTGTAGAAGTTCTATGATTCTCGGACAGAGGAGAGTTAGTTGATGAAGAACTTTTCTTAAAACTTCAAACAGACCCGGCAATACCGTCTGGGATATCTCACCCTGCCTCATACATCACTGGCAGCCGTGCCTTCATCGGCCTGCACCCTGAGCTCTGGACTTTTCACCCTAAACCCTTACCCACTTTCCTTAAAATGCTCATTAAAACTTACCTCTCTGACCAAGCTTTTAGTCCTCTGCCCCAGTACCTCGTACGCGGCTCACTGTCAAATATTTGGCTGCCATTCCTGTGAAGCACTATGGGACGTTTCAGCTCATTAAGGCGCTATATAAATGCAAGCTGGCACCGTGTGTTGGTGAACAGATGAAGTAAAGGAAAGAAACCCCCAGTCGTGCAGCTTTATGCGTGCCCAGGGGGTTGCTGCAGTTTCAATCTCTCTCCAGTATGGGAAACTGTGGGGAACCAGGTTGTTTGTTTGACCAATGCTGAAATATTTGTGTGAACTGCAGCTCCTTCAGGAACTCTCCAGGCTCAGTTGCGTCAGAGAGGGAGAGAGTTGGGGGGGGGGGGGGGGGGGGAGGTGGTGGTGGTGGGGGAGAAGGCAGATGCAGAGAAACTGTCCCCATGGTCCCTTGACGTCACTCGGGTATTGGGTCGTGAATTGGATTACTGTAGGTCACTTACAGCTGGTCTGAGCCAGCTCGAGACATGTACAGCAATTTGTTCCAGTTACTGTCAGGGAAAAAAAAACTTGGCTGCAAGTTCCAAATTAGCAACAGAACACAGAAAATCAAAACTGATCCTCTGGTACAATATTCATCACACTGCATCTCAAACTCTCAACTCCCTACCTAACACCATGGGAGTCCCTTCACTGCACAGTTTGCAATGATCCAAGTACAAAAGGCAACAAGGGACAGGCAATAAATTGGATAAATAGAATCCTACAGTGCAGAAGGAGGCCATTTGGCCCATCGAGCTTGCACCGACAACAATCCCACCCGATTCCCGTAACCCCACATATTTACACTGCTAAACCCCCCGAAACTAGGGACAATTTAGCATGGCTAATCAACCTAACCTGCACATCTTTGGATTGTGGGAGGAAACCGGAGCACCCGGAGGAAACCCACGCAGACACGGAGAGAATGTGCAACCTCCGCACAGACACAGTGACCGGAGCCAGGAATCGAACCCAGGTCCCTGGCGCTGTGAGGCAACAGTGCTAACCACTATGCCACTGTGCCGCCCCATCTTTGAAAAGGGAACATTTACAGGGCTATGGGAAGAGAGCAAGGGAGTGTGACTTACTGAGTAGCTCTTCCAAAGAACCAGCACAGGTATGATGGGAAGAAAGGGCTTCTTTCGTGCCATGATGTTCTCTCCATCTAAATGTAGCTCAAGTCACCTGGTGCTTTCCAATTTGTTTCCTGCTCTCTACATCATTCATTCTTTGAAATGTCATGCAGAGAAAAAGGAAGCCAGGCCCAGAATGGACAACATCATCTTCATATCAGCAACAATGGAAATTCCAAACACTAATGCAGCACCGAGGGTGGCTGGTGGTTGGTTTGGGATGGGGGGGCGGGTTGAAGCTGATGCTTAGCTAATGTGTGGTTTAAGAAACCAAGAAGCTCACCATACAATGAGAAGGGAGTTATCAATTCATAACAACAACAACTTGGTATTCATACAGCGCCTTTAACCTAGCAAAACAACCCACAATGCCTCGTAGGTTTAAGGTGAGAAGGGAGAGATACAAAAGTGTCCAGAGGGGCAATTTTTTCACACAGAGGGTGGTGAGTGTCTGGAACGAGCTGCCGGAGGTAGTAGTAGAGGTGGGTACAATTTTGTCTTTTAAAAAGCATCGAGACAGTTACATGGGTAAGATGGGCACAGAGGGATATGGGCCAAATGCGGGCAATTGGGACTAGCTTAAAGAAAAAGAGGTGGCATGATCAAGTTGGGCCGAAGGGTCTATTTCCATGCTGCAAACCTTTTTTTAAAAAAAAAGCAATTCTAATTTCTAACTTATCACTATTTCAGTTCCAAATCACCAACATTCTACTTAGACTAAAAACCCATTGTAAATATAGTTAGCAATCACAAATATACTTGCTATATTGAGTGCAGGCAGCCTTGGAGTGTTCAGAAAGACATAGAGCTTTCAGAAGCCTGCAATACTCTTCTAATTTCAACCAGAACAGCCAAGTTCCAACTCTTTTCTGTAGAAATCTATTTCTTTTCCTGCACTCCCTCCAGGACTGCACATAAACCACAATATCACATGGCCCTGTCAGTCACTCCAATCTGAACTCCCAAGGGAACTTAAGGGAACAAAAGTCCATTAACTTTACTTTTAACATAACCACTTGCAAGGTAGAAATGAGTAATTATTCTGCATTCCGAGCATCTGCATTCCTGTCAGACATACCGCCTACCTGTAGAAAAAAGCTGAAAACATTCTCCTGAAACATAAAAAACCCACGCAGACACAGGGAGAACATGCAAACTCCACACAGACAGTCACCCAAAGCCAGAATCGAACCCAGGCCTCTGGCGCTGTGAGGCAGCAGTGCTAACCACTGTGCCACCCACAGCTTTAATCATTGTAATCAGAAGGATGTGTCTGATAAAGAGAGGAAGATTAAAGATGGTGTTGGAAAATGCATAATTATAATAGGCACATTTTTTATATTTTATGTCGTTCTTTTTTGAACAAAGAGTTTTTGATCTCAGTAAAATAATGTATTTTATAATTCATTACGATGGCACCTTCCCCCCTCAAGCCCTTTCCTCCGGGTGGCAGCTGTGGCTCTGTAGTTAACAGAATCTTCAGAGACAAGACTGAGTTCATGTTGCACTTCTGGACATGAGCACAAAAATCAGGGCTGACCCTCCAGTGCTATACTGAGGACGTGCTGCACCGTCAGGGATGCTGTTTTTTGGATGACACATTTAACCGAGGCCCCCGTTTGCTCTCTTGCTTCGACATTAACAATGGTGTTCTTCCAAAGAAGACCAGGGGAGTTCTCACCACTTTCCCAACAAATATTTACCCCTCAACCAGCGTTACAAAAAGAGATGATCTGGTCATTGTCACACTGCTGTTTGTGGGGGCTTGCTGTGTGCAAGCTGGTTGCTACATTTCCTACAACAGTAACTACATTTCCATTGGCTGTGAAACACTTTTGTGTGTTCCTGGGTAGTGAAAAGCACAATAGTATCATAATAACAAAGGATAAACACCTGATTAAAGTCAGTCATTGGTTGAATTACTGATGGGTGACACACAGAGAGATAATAGAACCACCCTCTCTGTTTCCAGACAATGATTGGCACGGTGGCACAATGGTTGGCACTGCTGCCTCACAGCGCCAGGGACCCGGGTTCAATTCCCAGCTTGGGTCACTGTCTGTGTGGAGTTTGCACATTCTCCCAGTGTCTGCGTGGGTTTCCTCCGGGTGCTCCGGTTTCCTCCCACAGTCTGAAAGACGTGCTGGTTAGATGCATTGGCCATGCTAAATTCTCCCTCAGTGTACCCGAACAGGCACCAGAGTGTGGCGGCTCAGGGATTTTCATAGTAACTTCATTGCAGTGTTAATGTAAGCCTATGTGTGATGAATAAACTTATAAACTGATCATTTTAAAGCATACATTGCCATCTCTCATGGAGACAATGGGAAATAACTATCATCTCAACATGAAATATCCCGTGCGTAAGATCTGTCCAAAAACAGATTTGTGGATTTCACCTCCCAGCAATATGGCAAAATCAAGGATAAAACCAGCTGAAAAGCTGGCCCATGTTTTGTGCGTGTGTGTGAATTAATGCTCGGGTGTCAGAACGTGTGTGACACAGAAGTAAAAAGCAAGCCAGCAGCAGCAAGTCAGCAATACTGGAATCACGACTCGCAACTGCTCAATCATCTACTCCTCATGAGTCAGGCACTGTCCTATATTTTTCTTTACTTATTTAATTTTGAATCAATTCTGACTTATGCTCTATATGAATGTATGGGCATGTTCTTGTGTACAGTAGTTAATAAACTGACTCTTTCTTTAACTCAAGAAAACCTCATTAAATTGGCTCCTTTTAAAAAATATAAATATGGGGACTGGGAAAGGGAATCTGTGAAGGGAGGAATCCTTTTTAGATGAATATTGCTGCAATCAACAAAGGGCATTGAATGAAGAAAGGGAGCCAGTTTATTCCTCCTCACTCAGGGCATAACAATTTGGGGGTATCCCAGCAAGAGGGTAACAAATTAGGGCAGTCGTACAGGATGTTAACAAAATGGTCAGCTTGTGCTGAGATAGTTCATGAGCAGGGACAGCTTGGGGCAAAGTTGGCATTATATACAGAAGATTATACACGGTCTCTATACAGCGAGTTGGATGAGGGGCATTAGAAATGGGGTGGCATCAACCCATTGAACAATTGCTTGTTCCCCTCTTCTCATGATGGACGGGAGTGCGCCCTGAGTGAGATAACATCAGGATTTAAATGTTGATTCAGTCTTCAGACAAAGCGCAGCAAATTTAGGAGTCAGAGGGAGAAAATTGTCAGGGATAAAGGAGAGGAGAAGATCATGGAACGATCCTGAGGCCTCAAACACAAGTTTGGCCGATATTTTATGACCTGGCTCGGATGAGGCTTGTAAAATCCCGCCCAAGGCCAACGGAGAATTCCGTTCTGCGAGCCTCGCCCGCCTCTGATTCCCGGGCGGGCGTGTCGGTAAAATTCCAGCCAAGGAAGCAGTTTGATTTTGGGATTTGTCTTTGTGATCTGTCAGAGTTTTTTTATCTTGCTGAACTTCTTTCTCTGACCAGGGGAATTCCGGTCGCTACTGGTTAGGACGGGACATTGAAGCGTGATATGCAAATTAGTATGCAGGAATGTAACCAGAGGGGGCATTTTAATGCAAATAGCTGATGACGCTCATGCACATAACCACTGAAGTGCATCATGTCACCATAGGATATCGAAGGGAACTGAGAATATGCAACTTATGCAATTAAGTGGATTATGTTATGATCGGGAATGAACTGCACAGAAGAGCAGTGGAAGCTGATTCATTTGCAACTTTTCAGAAGGGCTATACATAGACTAACTCTGTGTCTAACACCGTGCTGTACCTGTCCTGGGAGTGTTTGACGGGGGACAGTGTAGAGGGAGCTTTATTCTGTATCTTTCCCAGGGCAGGTACAGCATAGGGTAAGATACAGAGTAAAGCTCCCTCTACACTGTCCCCATTAAACACAGTAAGAAGTTTAACAACACCAGGTTAAAGTCCAACAGGTTTATTTGGTAGCAAAGGCCACAAGCTTTCGGAGTCTGAAGCTCCTTCTTCAGGTGAGTGGGAATTCTGTTCACAAACAGGGCATATAAAGACAAACTCTATTTACAAAATAATAGTTGGAATGCGAATACTTACAGCTAATCAAGTCTTAAAGGTACAAACAATGTGAGTGGAGAGAGCATTAAGACAGGTTAAAGAGATGTGTATTGTCTCCAGACTGGACAGCCAGTGAAATTCTGCACGTCCAGGCAAGCTGTGGGGATTACAGATAGTGTGACATGAACCCAATATCCCGGTTGAGGTTCACTGGCTGTCCTGTCTGGAGACAATACACATCTCTTTAACCTGTCTTAATGTTCTCTCCACTCACATTGTTTGTATCTTTAAGACTTGATTAGCTGTAAGTATTTGCATTCCAACCATTATTCTGTAAATTGAGTTTGTGTCTTTATATGCCCTGTTGGTGAACAGAATTCCCACTCACCTGAAGAAGGTGCTTAAGGCTCCGAAAGCTTGTGGCTTTTGCTACCAAATAAACCTGTTGGACTTTAACCTGGTGTTGTTAAACTTCTTACTGTGTTTACCCCAGTCCAACACCGGCATCTCCACCCCATTAAACATTCCCAGGGCAGGCACAGCACAGGGTGTGTTTAATGGGGACAGTGTAGAGGGAGCTTTACTCTGTATCTAACCCTCTGCTGTATCTGTCCTGGGAGTGTTTGATGGGGACAGTGTAGAGGGAGCATTACTGTGTATCCAAACCCATGCTCTACCTGTCCTGGGAGTGTTTGATAGCCCAAAATGGAAAGTGTTCTACTCCCTTGTATCACCACCCTTCATCCTGATAAACATGACAAAATTGATAAAACTATTTTTAAAAACTCCTGGATTAAAAATTCATATTTCAGTGACAATTGATAAACTTGGCTTCTGTTGCCAAACTGTTACAAATTCATATGTGTGTATTTATAATGTAAACTGGTCACACGATAATCACAACCTCCCACCAAAGGTGGCACTGTAGCACCCCAGTATTACAATGTCCTGCTGGAAGCCACTTTCCTCCAAAGAATTCCACGTCCTATGTGCCCTAATTTGCTATTTAACTAAATACAGTTAAAAAGAAAGACTTGCATTGATATAGCGCCTTTCATAATTTCAGGACATCCCAAAATGCATTACAGCCAATGAAGTAATCTACTGAAGTGTAGTCACTGTTGTAATATAGGAAACGGGGCAGGCAGACAATTTTGAGTCCAGCAAGATTCGCAGCAATGTGATAAATAATTAGATCATCTGTTTCGGTATTGGTTGAAGGGTGGCACGCTGGCACAGTGGTTAGCACTGCTGCCTCACAGCGCCAGGGACCCGGGTTCAATTCCAGCCTCGGGTCACTGTCTGTGCGGAGTCTGCACGTTCTCCCAGTGTCTGCGTGGGCTTCCTCCGGATGCTCCAATTTCCTCCCACACTCAAAGATGTGCAGGGTAGGTTGATTAGCCATGCTAAATTGCCCCATAGTGTCAGGGGGGGATCTGCAGGGTAAATACTTGGGGTTACGGGGATAGGGCCTGGGTGGGATTATTGTCTGTGTAGGTTCGATGGGTCAAATTGCCTCCTCCTGCACTGTAGGGATTCTATGATTATTATATCGTCCCAGGATACCAGGGAGAACATTCCTGTCCTTCCTTGAAGCAGTGTCCACCCGAGAGCACAGATAGGTCCTCAGTCAATGACACCCTGTGCACCAGGGGAGCCCGGACAGCCCAGAATGTTGTTGAGATTGGCGATTATTTTACAGCCGTGACCCTGCTAGTGAAAAGAAGAGGGGGCTGAGAGAGATCGACACTACTTGTTGGGAATTACAAGTCTGCACAGGATATGTCTGTCCACCCACTGATCCCGCAACTCAGAATGGACTGAAGGAGGGACAATTGCAGCGTCAAGCTTCGAGTCTCACGGAAGCAAACTACAGCCAGATTTTATAAATAACTGAGAGTAAAATAAATAAATCAGTGGGAATATCACAAACTGAACTAAAATTATCATGGGGTCCTGATAAAACAATGTGTATTAGACAGCTCTGCTCTCCCAGTGCCAGTGCTCTGTGAACCTGCAACTTAGAGGTTGCTTACCAGTAGAATAATAACTAACCCCAGGTGAATCTAGAGGCGAGCGATGTCTTAAAATGAGCCATTGACACTCTTCAAACAAATATATTGAGCAGCTAATGTTCTGGGGACCCAGGTTCAAATCCCGCCACGGCAGATGGTGGAATTTGAATTCAATAAAAAATATCTGGAATTAAGAATTCCCACTCCAAACAGCTTCCAGTGGCTGGAGGCTACTCTTCCACTAGCTGTCAACATGTTGTTAAGAGACACTAACCTGGTCTCCTAAGAGAGAGGTTCAGCCCCTTTCACTTCTGACTCAAAAAAAGGATGCTGCATTTATATATCGCCCTTCACAACTTCAGGAAATGGGGTGGGAGGTAATGGGCAGTGGTATTGTCGCTAGGTTATTAATCCAGAAACCCAGGTCATGTTCTGGGGATCCGGGTTCGAATCCCACCACGGCAGTTGTTGGAATTTGAATTCAATAAAAAAAAGTCTGAAATTAAGAATCTACTGATGACCGTGAAACCATTGCCGATTGTTGGAAAAACCCATCTGGTTCACTGATGTCCTTTAGGGAAGGAAATCTGCCATCCTTACCCAGTCTGAGCTTTGTAAGAGCTTTAGAAATGATTGACCCCGAGGTTAAAACACAAATTCTTCAGGCATTTAAAAAAAAAAAATTTGTGGGGCATGGGCATCGCTGGCTGGGCCAGCATTTATTGCTCATTCCTAGTCACCGAGGGCAGTTGTGAGTCAACCACATTGCTGTGGCTCTAGAGTCACATGTTGGCCAGACCAGGCCTTGCCGGTGTCTTTAGTTCCCGCACATCTCTTTTCCCAATGGGAATCATTCCAACAAAAATCAATTGTGGGTGGATTGCAATCTGGGTCACACCGACCCATCTAGCGGGAATGACGCCATTTTCCCCACTGGGGGCAACACCTGATGAAAGTGTTTTGGTAAGGTAAGGTAGAGAGGGCAATGGATGGTTGGAGAACTCCTCGTCTCTGCAGGAGAAAGCTCGCTGCCCTGAGTACGCTCCTGAAATGCAACCAAACCCAATCATGCAATGCCTTCTAACTTGCCCATTTTAACTTCTGGTTTTCATTCCTCCAAATTACTGGAAGGATAGGCCCGAAACTAGACTTTGAACTTCCAGAACACTGCAGATAATCATCCCCAAAACAGGGCAACACAGATGAGAATGATTAAGTTATTTCCATTTGTGAGGATGACCAGAACTAGGGATCATAAATACAAGAAAATCACTAATACATCCAATACGGAATTCGGGAGAAATGTCTTTACCTGGACAGCGATGAGGATGTGGAACTTGCTACCACAGGGAGTGGTTGAGGCGAATAGTAGCGATATATTTAAGGGAAACTGGAGAAGTACATGAGGGAGGATGGAATAGGAGGCTATGTTGATGGGGTGAGGTGAACAAAGGTGGGGAGAGGAAGATTATGTGGAACATAGACTCAGGAATGAATCAGTTGGGTTAAATGCCTTGTTTCTGTATTGCACATATTGTATAAAAAATACTCAAGAAGATAAAACTCACGAGAATGATGGAAAATGCCCTCAGTTACTTTTCACAAGAAATATATTAGAGTTACGACTTGTCTTTTGGGCCAGAATGCAAGCTACAATTGGGTATCTGAGTTAAAAGAAAGGTCAGAGAAATTTCATACGAACTCTTTAAGATTGCATCTGCCAGTAGGAAGAGTCAAACATTTATCTTGCATGCTGCTAATTATATTTTTCTTTCCTCTGTTATTGCAGATAAAAAGCTGGCTGTCATTAAAACACCAGGCTATATTTTACTGCATCTGGGCTTCTAGTTCTTTAATCATTCTCATCTGTGTTGCCCTGTTTTGGGGATGATTATCTGCAGTGTTCTGGAAGTTCAAAGTCTAGTTTCGGGCCTATCCTTCCAGTAATTTGGAGGAATGAAAACCAGAAGTTAAAATGGGCAAGTTAGAAGGCATTGCATGATTGGGTTTGGTTGCATTTCAGGAGCATAGTCAGGGCAGCGAGCTTTCTCCTACAGAGACAAGAAGGAGTTCTCCAACCATCCATTGCCCTGAAATCTCCAGAAATTAGTGATTAAATCAGTGCTGTGAGCAAATCCATGAGAAACATCATAGCATAGAAACATAAAACATAGAAACATAGAAGATAGGAGCAGGAGGAGGCCATTCGGCCCTTCAAGCCTGCTCCGCCATTCATTACGATCGTAGCTGATCGTCCAACTCAATAGCCTAATCCTGCTTTCTCCCCATAATCTTTGATCCCATTCGCCCCAAGTGCAATATCCAGCCGCCTCTTGAATACATTCAATGTTTTGGCCTCAACTACTTCCTGTGGTAATGAATTCCACAGGCTCACCACTCTTTGGGTGAAGAAATGTTCCTCAGCTCTGTAGAAGTATCATAGCCTGACACAGGATGCACGGAGGCCATTCGGCCCTTGTGCCCATGCCAAGTCTTTGAAAGAGCTATCCAATTTTTGACATCCCCCCCATAGCCCAGCAATTTCCTTTAGAATGTTATTGACGAATCCGCTAGCCTTCAGGTAGTGCATTCCAGATAACAACATGGGTGCTTAAAATATGTTTAATTTTATTTTCTTGAGTGTTTTTATTTATTAAAATATTGAAGGCGTGGTGGCACAGTGGTTAGCACTGCTGCTTCACAGCTCCAGGGACCTGGGTTCAAATCCCGGCTTGGGTCACTGTCTGTGTGGAGTTTGCACATTCTCCTCGTGTCTGCGTGGGTTTCCTCCGGGTGCTCCGGTTTCCTCCCACAATCCAAAGATGTGCAGGTTAGGTTGATTGGCCATGCTAAAATTGCCCCTTAGTGTCCTGGGATGCGTAGGTTAGAGGGATTAGTGGGTAAATATGTATTGGGGGTAGCGCCTGGGTGGATATGGGGGTAGCGCCTAGGTGGGATTGTGGGGGTAGCGCCTGGGTGGGATTGTGATCGGTGCAGACTCGATGGGCCAAATGGCCTCTTTCTGCACTGTAGGGTTTCTATGGTGAAGTGGGGGGGGGGGGGAATGGCTAATTGAATGGGCACTAGAGATGGGAGGTTGTGTGATTAAACCTCCAGGAACATATCCAATCAGAGTTGACAACTCTGCACCCTAGGGCACAGCGACACCTCTCTCGCTGCCTCCATTTGGTCAGACTGTATAACATCCAGTGCTGCATGAACAGAAACTCCTCCAACTAAAATATAGGGAAGTCCCCACCACAAACTCCACTCCCTAACCACGGACCTCCGTCCCTCTCCTTGGCAACGATCTGAGGCTGATCCAAGCTGTTCCCAACCTCGGTGTCAGATCTGACTCCAACCACATTCCGGCAGCACCACAATGACTGTCTATTTTCACCCCGATCTGTCCCTGCCTCAGTTCATCTGCAGCCGAAACCTTCATCTATCCCTCAGTTATTTCAAGATTTGAATCTTCCAAAGTTCTCCTGGTCTGTCTCCCAATTTCCACCCGTTATAAACTCTACCAAACTCTGCTGCCCACACCCCAACTTGCATTCTGCACTGGAGTGGCTCTACACTGACCTGCATTGGCTCCCAGTCCAGAATCGCCTCAATTTTAAAATTCTCATCCCGGTTTTCAAATCCCTCCTGGATCTCATCTCTGGAATATTCTCTAGCGAATTCTCAGATATCTGCACTCCTCTCATTCGGATCTCCTGCGCACCACCCACCCGATTTTAATCGCTCCACCATCGGTCACCTTGCCTTTATTTGCTGAGGATCTACATTCTGGAGTTCGCTCCTTAAAACCTCTCTTCCTCCCCACTGTGCTTTCCTCCTTTAAGGCACTTCTTAAAACCTACCTCCTTGACCAAACTTAAGGTCATCTGTCCTAATATCTCCTTATGTGGCTTGGTGTTACATTTTGTTTGATAATGCTCCCATGCAATGCTTTAGGACATTTTACGATATAAAAGATGCTATATAAATGCAATTTGTTGCTGTTGTTTGCATATTAGTGCCCACAGTGTCAGCCAACACTCCGTGGGTGGCATTCTCACCTCATATGACCGGGAGTAGGCCATTTGCCTCTTGTAACATGAACAAGATCACGGTTGGTCAATAGCCCAACTCCATCCACCCCCACACCCTTGGGCTAACAAAATATGAACAATCTCTTATTTAAAATTAGTAATTGAGCTAGTGTCTACTACGGTCCATAGGGGAGAATTCCTCTCCCATCCTGTGTGTGAAGTGCTTCCCAACTTCTCTACTGAAGGGTCTGGTTTTGATTATAAGACTACGTCATCTTGTCCTGGGTTCCCTCGCCAGGAGAAAGTAGGTCACGGGTTCAAGGCCCACTCCAGAGATTTGGTCACGCAATCCAGGCTGATGCTCTCGTTCGATTCCTGGCTTGGGTCATGGTCTGTGCGGAGTCTGCACGTTCTCCCCATGTCTGTGTGAGTTTCCCCCGGGTGCTCCAGTTCCCTGCCACAGTCCGAAAAACGTGCTGGTTAGGGTGCTTTGGCCATACTAAATTCTTCCTCGGTGTTCCGAACAGCGCCGGAGTGTGGCAACTATGGGACTTTCACAGTAACTTCATTGCAGTGTTAATGTAAGCCTACTTGTGACACTAATAAATAAATAATTAGTGCAGCACCGGGGCAGTGTGGCAGCGAGGGAAGTGCTGTCGTTTGGATGAGACATTAAACTTAGACCCTAAATGTCCTCTCAGATGGTAAAAGATCCCGTGGCACTATTATGAAGGGGGGCAGGGGAGTTCTCCCGATTGCCCTGGTCAATATTTATCCCTCAACTAACACGCTTAACAAACCAGATGAACTGGTGATTATCACATTGTGGACATTTCCTATCTTACATCAATATTACAGCTCAAAAAGTACTTCATTGACTGCAAATTACATTCTGATGTTCTGAGGACATGAACGATGCTATATAAATGCCAGTTCTTTCAAGTCTTTCTTTTCAGTCGACCTTAACCACTTTGGAAGTGTTCTGTCCACCTGACAGGAGTGTCTCACGGGAGGCAGGGAAGGGTCGAAGGGGAGATTTATTCAGGGAGCTGGGCCTCGCAGATTCAGCCCAAGAATGCAATTTCATCTCCAGATTCAGGGCCTTTTCCTGCTGCTTCAATGTCTTTCGCCAAGGGTGGAGCATTCAGTGACAGCTGAAGGAGTTGGGAGGAGCAGGGGGAAGCTGAGTGGGCTGTTTCCTCTCCAGGAGCCTGAGAATCTGCATACAGAAATGTTACAAATTCCCTTAGATTTTGGTGGGGATGCAAGTTACAGAGGTCACCTCAAGCCAATCTTTCTTCGACTAAATTTAGGATTTGCCATGAGACAGAAAGGAACAACAAAAATGCCTCTTTGTGATAAGGCAAAAACTTACTCAAATATGGAATAGACAGTAAACTGTACTTATACAACACCTCCAACACAGAAAAACTATCCTAAGGTCCTTTATTTTTCAATAGGAGAATGAAGGAAGAGTCAAGGACGGATGTTAGAAACACAAGAATGTGAGGAGGCCATTCAGCCCCTCAAGCCTCTTCCCCATTCCATTACAGCATGGCTGATCTGGACCCAAACTCCATTAAACCATCTTTTATCCATGTCCCTCAAAAGCCTTATGAAATCCATCTACCTCAGCCTTGAACTTTTCAGTTCCCAGAATCCACCTTTTGGGGAAAAGAGTTCCACATTATTCCTGTGCCTTGAGCGAAGACTGATATCAGCCCAAAAATCCTAGCTTTAATTTTAGGGTTATGCCTCCTTTTTTGGATGTGGAGATGCCGGCGTTGGACTGGGGTAGGCACAGTAAGAAGTCTCACAACACCAGGTTAAAGTCCAACAGGTTTATTTTGAATCACAAACTTTCGGAGTACTGCTCTTTCATCAGGTGAGTGACTCACCTGATGAAGGAGCAGCACTCTGAAAGCTTGTTATTCCAAATAAACCTGTTGGACTTTAACCTGGTGTTGTGAGACTTCTTACTGTTCTTTTTTTGGACTCACTGTATTGGAGGAAATAGTTTCTCTGCATTCACCCTGACAAATTCATTTAGATGACTTCGATTAGGTGATTCCTTAAGCTTCTAAGCTCAAGGAAATACAAGGACAGATGCCCTTAAGTGCACTGGATGAGGTGATTTTTGGGTGAGAGATCCAACAGGCAACAGGAGCTTAGGAAGGGAGTCCTCGATACTAGTGGCAATATGGCAGAACGTTCTACCACCTGAGATTGCTCCTTCATTAGGGGCAATGCTCCAAAAGCTCGTGCTACCAAATAAACCTGTTGGACTTTAACCTGGTGTTGTGAGACTACTTACTGTGCCTACCCCAGTCCAACACCGGCAACTCCACAACCTGAGATTGAGGGGGGGGGGTGGTTGCGAGAAGAGGAGAAATATTCTCCAAGATTGACGGGATGCTAACCAAATCAACAGTGTCAGTATCAGCTTGGAATAGTTGGTAGCATCCAAATGAGGGGGTAATGTGTTCAAGCCCCACTACAGGTCTTGGGTACAGACTGACACGTCAATTGTGCTCAAATCATAGAATCATAGAAACACTACAGTACAGAAAGAGGCCATTCAGCCCATCGAGTCTGCACCGACCACAATCCCACCCAGGCCCTACCCCCATATCCCCACATATTTACCCACTAATCCCTCTCACCTACGCATTTCAGGACACTAAGGGCAATGTTTAGCATGGCCAATCAACCTAACCCGCACATCTTTGGACTGTGGGAGGAAACCGGAGAACCCGGAGGAAACCCACGCAGACACGAGGAGAATGGGCGAACTCCACACAGACAGTGACCCAAGCCGGGAATCGAACCCAGGTCCCTGGAGCTGTGAAGCAGCAGTGCTAACCACTGTGCTACCGTGCTATATGAACACCTTAATATTAAAAAGGAATGGAATACTGGAAAACACAGCCATGAACAGACGAGGTTAAGTAGTCAAAGCTTTACGACGCTGCATTTACTATACTCGCCGAATGATGTTACAATTCTATCGTCCAAACAATTTTTACTGGACACTTAAGTAGATGCTACTAGTTGACAGGGACTATATTTAGCCAGTCCCTGCAATCTCGGCTTACAAACGGAAACAAGTGATTCCATTCCCACGACCCCTATCTCACCCAGTCTGTCAACACACTAGGCAGCTACAGTCACAGCAATGGCATTCTCTCCACCTCCAATGCAGATGGACCCATTCCTCATAAGGATATAATCCATGTGCCACACTGTGCAGCTGGTCAGCCTGGTAAGGGAACTAAGTGCCAAAGTGTCCCCCCCATTCCAGCACAACGTCTCCATGGGTTAGACATTCCTTAAATGTCACTCAGTGCATGGCTTCAAATTGAATCAGACCCCAGGGATTGGCTGGGGTGGGGAACGGATTGAGATTCCCACGGGCCCTCATGGGTAAAGGAAGAACTAACCCATGGGTATTCTAGTCCCAACTATGCCAAGTTCACTGACCTCAGCGAATGAAGGCAATGGGCAAGTCTTACAATGAACCCACGCCTAGGGTGAGGGAAGTGTGAAGGGTAGGGCGTCAGCCAGGTGTTATTGCTTCCAGTCACCGTCCAGTAACTGAATCCAAGAAGTGCCCATCCACTCAGGCTCAGGCTGAATCAGCTTCCTCCACCCTTTCATGCAGCACATTCCAACTCACAACAAATTATGTTTCCGTATGCCGCCTCTGGTTTTTTTGCAATCACCTTGGAATTATGCCCTCTGGTTGCCGTCCCTTGAACAGTGGAAATAGCTTCTCCTTATTTACTCTTCAAACCCCTCCCAGGGTTTAAGCAACCCCACCAAATTTGCTCCTAATCCTCCCTGCTCTAATAACCGTCCCCCCCCGCCCCAGCTTCTCCAGTCCCTCCATGCAACTGAAGCCCCAGCGACCAGTCCACACCATCTCTAACATTTTGACATTCCTCAAAGTGTGGTGACCAGAATTGAACACAATACACCGGCTGGGACCTTGCCAGTATTTCAATTACAAAGGTTCAGCAAAACGTCCTTACTTTTGTACTATATTCCTCTGGAGAGAAGGCATAAATGGGTAATTTTCTGGTTGGCAGTGTGCGACAACTGGTGTGCCACAGGGATCAGTGCTGGGGCCTCAACACCTTACAGTTTATACAAATGTTTTAGATGGAGGAACCGCTGGCATGGTTACTAAATTAGTCAGAAAGGGAGTCCAGAAGAGATGCAAAGATGCTACGAAAGAATATCGATAGGTGAGTGGGTAAGTGAAGTATTTTGATTTAGAAACATAGAAACCCTACAGTGCAGAAGGAGGCTATTCAGCCCATCGAGTCTGCACCGACCACAATCCCACTCAGCCCCTATCCCGTAGCCCCACTCATTTACCCTGACACTATGGGGCAATTTAGCATGGCCAGTCAACCTAACCCGCACATCTTCGGACTGTGGGAGGAAACCGGAGCACCCGGAGGAAACCCACGCAGACACAGGGAGAATGTGCAGACTCCGCACAGACAGTGACCCAAGCTGGGAATTGAACCGGGGTCCCTGGCGCTGTGAGGCAGCAGTGCTAACCACTGTGCCACCCCGATTGTGATTTATTATTGTCACATGCATTGGGATACAGTGAAAAATATTGTTTCTTGCGTGCTAAACAGATAAAACATACCGTTCATAGAGTACATGGGGTGAAGGAAAGGAGAGGGTTCAGAATGTAGTGTTATAGTCATAGCTATGGTGTAGACAAAGATCAGCTGAATATAAGGTAGGTCCATTCAAAAGTCTGATGGGCAGCAGGGAAGAAGCTGTTCTTGAGTCAATTGGTATGTGACCTCAGACTTTTGTATCTTTTTCCTGACGGAAGAAGGTGGAAAATTGTCCATCTTGATAGGAAGAATAAAAAAGAAGGCTCTGGTCAGACCCCATTTGGAGTATTGTGAGCAGTTTTGGGCCCCATATTGAAGGAAGGATGTGCTGGGTTTGGAAAGGATCCAGAGGAGGTTCATAAGAATGATCCCTGGAATGAAGAGCTTGTCATATGAGGAACGGTTGAGGACTCTGGGTCTGTTCTCATTGGAGTTTAGATGGATGAGGGGGGGGGGATCTTCTTGAAACTTACAGGATACCGCGAGGCCTGGGTAGAGTGGGCGTGGAGAGGATGTTTCCACTAGTCGGAAAAACTAGAACCAGAGGGCACAACCTCAGGCTAAAGGGACGATCCTTTAAAACAGAGATGAGGAGGAATTTCTTCAGCCAGGGAGTGGTGAATCTGTGGAACTCTTTGCCGCAGAAGGCTGTGGAGGCCAGGTCATTGAGTGTCTTTAAGACAGAGATAGATAGGTTCTTGATTAATAAGGGGATCAAGGGTTATGGGGAAAAGGCAGGAGAATGGGGATGAGAAAAAAGTCAGCCATGATTGAATGGCGGAGCAGACACGATGGGCCAAGTGGCCTGATTCTGCTCCTATGTCTTATGGTTTTATTATCTAAATGGTGAAAGATTGTAGAGCTCTGAGATGCAGAGGGATTTGGGTGTCCTAGTGCATGAATCACAAAAGGCTAGTATGCAGGTGTAGCAAGTAATTAGAGAACTAACAAAATGTTATCCTTTATTGTGAGGGGAACTGATTGCAAGAGTAGGGAACTTATGCTTCAGTTGTATGGGGTATTGGTGAGACCATATCTGGAGTACTATGTACAGTGTTGGTCTCCTTATTTAAGGAAAGATGTAAATGCATTGAAAGCAGTTCAGAAAAGGTTTATTGGACTAATAACTGGAACAGGTGGGTTGTCTTATGAGGAAAGGCTCAGCAGGCTAGACTTATATAAAGAACAAAGAAAATTACAGCACAGGAACATGCCCTTGGCATTCCAAGCCTGCACCGACCATGCTGCCTGACTTAACTAAAACCCCCTACGCTTTCGGGGACCATATCCCTCTATTCCCATCTCATTCATGTACTTGTCAAGACGCCCCTTAAAAGTCACTACCGTATCCGCTTCCACTACCGCCCCCAGCAATGAGTTCCAGGCACCCACCACTCTCTGTGTAAAACATCTGCCTCGTACATCTCTTTTAAAACTTGTCCCTCGCACCCAAAACCTATGCCCCCTAGTAATTGACTCTTCCACCCTGGGAAAAAGCTCCTGACTATCCACTCTGTCCATGCCTCTCATAATCTTGTAGACTTCTATCTGCTTAAGTTTAGGAGAATAAAGGGTAACTTGATGGAAACCTTCAAGATCTTGAGGGATTTTGACAGGGTGGTTATAGAGAGGATGTTTCCTTTTGTGGGAGAATCTAGAACCAGGGACCACTGTATAAAAATAAGGAGTCACCCACTGAAGACAGAATGAGGGGTTGTGAGACTTTGGAATTCTCTTCCTGGAAAGGCATTGTCTTTGGATACCTTTAAGGTGGAAGTCGATAGATTCTTGATAAGCAAAGGGGTGAAAAGGTTATCAAGGGTAGGCAGGAATGAGAAGTTGAGATTAGTCGTTGGGTGACACGGTAGCACAGTGGTTAGCACTGCTGCCTCACAGCGCCAGCAAAGAACAAAGAACAAAGAACAGTACAGCACAGGAAACAGGCCCTTCGGCCCTCCAAGCCTGTGCCGCTCCTTGGTCCAACTAGACCAATTGTTTGTATCCCTCCATTCCCAGGCTGCTCATGTGACTATCCAGGTAAGTCTTAAACGATGTCAGTGTGCCTGCCTCCACCACCCTACTTGGCAGCGCATTCCAGGCCCCCACCACCTTCTGTGTAAAAAACGTCCCTCTGATGTCTGAGTTATACTTCGCCCGTCTCAGCTTGAGCCCGTGACCCCTCGTGATCGTCACCTCCGACCTGGGAAAAAGCTTCCCACTGTTCACCCTATCTATACCCTTCATAATCTTGTATACCTCTATTAGATCTCCCCTCATTCTCCGTCTTTCCAAGGAGAACAACCCCAGTCTACCCAATCTCTCCTCATAGCTAAGACCCTCCGTACCAGGCAACATCCTGGTAAACCTTCTCTGCACTCTCTCCAATGCCTCCACGTCCTTCTGGTAGTGCGGCGACCAGAACTGGACGCAGTACTCCAAATGTGGCCTAACCAGCGTTCTATACAGCGATCCGGGTTCGATTCCCGACTTGGGTCACTGTTGGTGTGGAGTCCGCATGTTCTCCCCGTGTCTGCGTGGGTTTCCTCCGGATTCTCTAGTTTCCTCCCACAGTCCGAAAGATGTGCTGGTTAGGTGCATTGGCCATGCTAAATTCTCCCTCAGTGTACCCGAACAGGCGCCGGAGTGTGGCGACTCGGAGATTTTCACAGTAACTTCATTGCAGTGTTCACATAAGACAACTTGTGACACTAATAAATAAACTTAAAATCTTGCTGAATGGTGGGGCAGGCTTGAGGGGCTGAGTGTGTACTGTTCCTAACTCGTATGAATGATGTTCAAGAATTCCACATGAGTTTTTGAAACAGCTTTGTCAAGCAATCCTGTCACTAAAGATCTGCGCAGGTTAATGAGATTTAAAATTGAAAAATTCCTTGGTCCTGATAGGCTACATTTTAAGCTTTTTTAAAAGAGGTAACTGCATAGATGCATTGGTTTCTTTCCTGGAATTCCCTAAATTCTAGAACAGACACCATGTATTATTGGAGGTAGCAAAGGGAGCCTCATTATCCAAGAAAGAGGGAGAAAGAAGACAGGAACTCCGGCAGCGGGAATCATTGCGGACAGGATGGAAAATTTGACAGACCAACAAAAGATACGATGACTTTGGGCAGGAATTTCTTGAAAGTCTCGGGCTATAGATCAGTTCGTCTGACATGAGCTGTAGGATAAGACTAGAATCTATTATTTACGATGTGATAATTTCAGATAAATAAAGGAACAAAACAAAAACCAATTCAGAGTGAAAGGTGTCAAAGAGTTGGGGATTTTGGACTCATTGGATAGTTCTTTAAAAGGGCCAGCACAGGCACGCCAGGCCGAATCGCCTCTTTCTTTGCTGTATGATTCTCCAAGGAAATGTTTTGTTCTGTTTTTTTTCCTGTTAATGTTTTGAGTTAGTTCTCAGAAGATAGCTTTCTGCTTCTGCTTTCTATGAGCATTGAAGCTGTGATCGGTTTTTCCTAGAATTTTTCCGCCAACCTCTGCTGATTTTACAAAGAAACAGTGACAGCAACTAGCAAACTGTGGGGGTGGGTGCGTGAGAAAATTACTTACATTAACACTGCAATGTAGTTTTTGCAAAATTCCCCCAGTCGCCACACTCCAGCGCCTGTACGGGAACACTGATGGAGAATTTAGCATGGCCAATGCATCTAACCGGAACATCTTTCCAACTGTGGGAAGAAACCAGAGCACCCGGAGGAAACCCACGCAGACAGGGGGGAGAATGTGCAGACTCCGCACAGACAGTGACCCAAACCAGAAATCAAACACAGGTCTCTGGAGCTGTGAGGCAGCAGTGCTAACCACTGTGCCATGTATAACCCTCAGAAGCTGCATGCGGTGAAGGACATTAATGCTGGGGATATAACACCTTGCATCGCAGGGTCCCAGTGCCAGCATTAGCCACTTGCAAGTTAGTTATAACAACAGCAAATCATTTGCATTCATATAGTGCCGTTAACAAGACAAATCATTCCTGGGTGCTTCACAGGAGCAACTATCAAACATAATTTGACATCAAACCATATAAGGAGCTATTAGGACAGTTAACCAAAAGCTTGGACAAAGTTTATGGAGAAGCTTAAAGGAAATGGAGAGGTTTAGGGAGGGAAATTGAGAACTTTAAAAAATTTATTCATGGGACTTGGGCGTCGCTGGCTGGTCAGCATTTATTGCCTCTCCCTAGTTGCCCTTGAAACTGAATGCCTTGCTCAGCCATTTCAGAGGACATTTGAGAGTCAACCACATTGCTGTGGCTCTGGAGTCACACGTAGGCCAGACCAGGTAAGGACGGCAGATTTCCTTCCCTAAAGGACATTAGTGAACCAGATGGGTTTTTCTGACAATCGGCAATGGTTTCATGGTCATCTGTAGATTCTTAATCCCAGATTTTTTTTATTGAATTCAAATTCCACCATCTGCCGTGGCGGGTTTCGAACCCCAGGTTCCCAGAACATTAGCTGAGTTTCTGGATTAATAGTCTAGCAATAATGCCACTGAGCCATCGCCTCTCCTTTTAGCACCTAGGGGAGGGGAAAATTATTTGTGAGGATGGTTCCAGGGATATGGGATTTAAAGTAATGTGAAGAGATTGGAGAGGCTGGGGTTGTTCTCCTTAGAAGAGAGAAGTTTGAGAAGAGATTTGATTGAGGTTTTCAAGCATTAATGGTCTTGGACAGAGTGAGCAGGAAGAAACTATTTCCATTGGCAGAAGGCACCAGAGGACACCGATTTAAAGTGAGTGGTAAAAGAACCAAAAGTCACTTAAGGAAAATCCTTTATTGTTTCAGACAGTGAGTGGTTATGATTTGGATGCACTTCCTGAAAGGTGGTGGGAGCATATTCATTTGTGGCTTTCAAATGGGTACACACACCGGCAAAGAGGAACAGTTTACAAGGAAAGGGCTGCAGAGTGGGATTAGCTAAACAAATAGCTTCATTTTATGCAGTAATCATTCTATGGTTCTAAGAACCAGCGGTGAGCTGTTGAGCTTTGCAATTCACCAAAGATCTTTGGTGAATCCTTCCAAATGTGCGACCACTTCCATCTAGAAGGACAAGGGCAGCAGATATATGGGAACACCACCACCTGCAAGTTCCCCTCCAAGCCACTCACCGTCCTGACTTGGAAATATGTCACCGTTCCTTCGCAGTCGCTGGGTCAAAATCCTGGAATTCCCTCCCCAACAGCATTGTGGGTCAACCCACAGCACGTGGACTGCAGCGATTCAAGAAGGCAGCTCACCACCACCTTCTCAAGGGCTACTAGGGATGGGCAATAAATGCTGGCTTAGTCAGCGATGCCCATGTCCCATGAATGAATAAAAAAAAGTGCTACCACAATGACCATGGACCAATTTAAACATGTTGGTGGACATTTAATATGCAAAATAAGCAAGAGAAGTGTTTGAAACTATAGGAATATAAAATCTGGTTAGCTTGACTCTGCATTCGCATAGAACATGGTTATTTTCCATCTAACAATTCCATCTAGTCTTCTACCATTCTGGCAGTCACATAATACTACAATAATGGAGCCATTGACTAATTGCAGCTATCAATCTCTCTCTATCAATTAGGCTACAACAGACCCAGACATGAGGTGAGGAAATCCCTTTGGGGACAACAGAGTTATGGTTTGACGGGGGTAAATAGCTGCTGGTATGTGTGATAGGATTCATCATTCTGTGGAAGGTGGTCTGTGCAATATGTGCAACCTGTGGTACATTTAGCGTGAAACTCAGTCAACACAGGCGTGTATTAAAATGCAGACAATTGTTCACGTGAATGTTACAAAGGGACGATTTAATTAAGTTTATGATTAAAGGACTTGATAGACCAGATCAGAGTCCAGCACAAGGGGCAGAATCTTCATTTCAGAGCCAGACCATTCAAGGTGATGTATGGAAGCATTTCTGCGCACAATAGGGTGTGAAAATCTGGAACTTTCTCCACTGTTGGGCAGCACAGTGGCAAGCACTGCTGCCTCACAGCACCAGGGACCCGGGTTCAATTCCTGGCTTGGATCACTGCCTCTGCAGAGACTGCACGTTCTCCCCGTGTCTGCGTGGATTTCCTCTGGTTTCCTCCCACAGTCCGAAAGACGTGCTGGTTAGGGGCATTGGCCATGCTAAATTCTCCCTCAGTGTACCCGAACAGGCAGCGGAGTGTGACGACTAGGGGATTTTCGCAGTAACTTAATTGCAGTGTTAATATGAGCCTGCTTGTGACACTAATAAATAAACTTTTAGAACTTTAAACTTTAAAAAACATTGCAATTGAGCCTGGGAGAACAATAGAAAATGTCAAAACTGAGATTGATGGATTTTCATTAGGCAAGAGAATGAAGGGATACAGAGCCAAGGTGGGTAGATGGGGTTAAGGTACAGATCAATCATGATCTAATGGAATGGGGGAATCAGGTCCTATAGGTAGGTTAGGAAGGGGGTTTGAGTTTATGGATGGGGAGTTGGTTATGTTGGGGAGACTCCATGTTGAGGTGTCAGATGTGATTGAACAAGTATGATTGGGATTGATGAGGTTATGGAGAGAGTTGGTGACCTGGGAGGTACCTGGTGTTTGGGGCATGGGGAATGATCTGGTTGTTGTTGGGTGGGTAGCCCTATGTGTTACTGGCTTAGGAGGTGCCTGTGCCCAAGGGTAGGAGACTAGCATCACACAACAAAATCCTTCCTGCATTTTGTAGTTGCCAACAGCTCTGGTTCGAGTTATCAGAACCATCTGTGTTTGAGGAATGGATCTGGTAAATTTCAGAACTGAAAACAGGAAACAAGAGCCCGGTTTGTGAATTGTCGCATTTCGAAAATAGTGCCAGGTCCGTACAAAACTGAGACCTTTCCTCTTACACGTACATATGAACCCATTTTTATGAATGAAGCTCTGCTTCCCTTCCAGTTTGGGACTGCAGCAATGTGAACACAGGGAGCGGAGAACATGTTGTGGGAAATGGGAAATCTATGCCACCCTAGTGCAGTAGGGGACTCTTTTGGGATTGGGATTAAGCCACGTCTTCGGAAATGAGTGTTAGGAGCTTTACATTGTATTGGCTCTCATCAACCTCCCAACTTGCACACTTTGTAAATTTGAGTTCATTCAAAACCCAGCTTTCCCATCACCCCCTCTTCGCACTGATCTACATTTCCCATCACCCCCTCTTCGCACTGACCTACATTTCCCATCACCCCCTCTTCGCACTGACCTACATTTCCCATCGCCCCCTCTTCGCACTGATCTACATTTCCCACCACCCCCTCTTCGCACTGATCTACATTTCCCATCACCCCCTCTTCGCACTGATCTACATTTCCCATCACCCCCTCTTCACACTGATCTACATTTCCCATCACCCCCTCTTCGCACTGATCTACATTTCCCATCACCCCCTCTTCGCACTGATCTACATTTCCCATCACCCCCTCTTCGCACTGATCTACATTTCCCATCACCCCCTCTTCGCACTGATCTACATTTTCCATCACCCCCTCTTCGCACTGATCTACATTTCCCATCACCCCCTCTTCGCACTGACCTACATTTTCCATCACCCTCTCTTTGCATTGACCGACATTTCCCATCACCCCCTCTTCACATTGACCGACATTTCCTGCTGTCTGCAGAAAAACCCTAGTTTAACGTTCTCACCCTTGCTTTCAAATTCTTGATATGGCTTTGCCCCCATCCTCATCTCCATAGCCTCCTCCAGCCCTACAGCCTCCTGCAATTTCTGTGCACTTCTTACACATCTCCGATCTCTATTGCCCCACCACTGGCAGCCTTGGCATCAGCTGCCCCTAGTAGTGAAATTCCATCCCTAAACCTCTCCACCTTTCTGCCTCTCTCCCCCCTTTCTCAAGAGCTTCCTTAAAACCTACTCCCGTCCAAGCTTTTGGTCACCTGTCTCACAATGTCCTCTTGTGGCTCAGTGTCAAAACTAGCTGGATAGTGATGTTGTGAACACCTGGGGATGGTTTACTGTGTTAAGGGCGCTATATAAAAGCATGTTGTTGTTGTCGATTTAAAATGTTGAACATCAGCAGGATCTCTCATCATAGCTGAATCCAATCACTCCCTCACTGAAGTGACTAACATACAGATTAGGAGGAGTAGGCCATTCGGCCCCTTGAGCCTGGTTCACCATGCAATAACAAAGAACAAAGAACAATACAGCACAGGAACAGGCCCTTCGGCCCTCCAAGCCCGTGCCGCTCCCTGGTCCAAACTAGACCATTCTTTTGTATCCCTCCATTCCCACTCTGTTCATATGGCTATCTAGATAAGTCTTAAACGTTCCCAGTGTGTCCGCCTCCACCACCTTGCCTGCCAACGCATTCCAGGCCCCCACCACCCTTTGTGTAAAATATGTCCTTCTGATATCTGTGTTAAACCTCCCCCCCTTCACCTTGAACCTATGACCCCTCGTGAACGTCACCACCGACCTGGGGAAAAGCTTCCCACCGTTCACCCTATCTATGCCTTTCATAATTTTATACACCTCTATTAAGTCTCCCCTCATCCTCCGTCTTTCCAGGGAGAACAACCCCAGTTTACCCAATCTCTCCTCATAACTAAGCCCCTCCATACCAGGCAACATCCTGGTAAACCTCCTCTGTACCAAAGCCTCCACGTCCTTCTGGTAGTGTGGCGACCAGAACTGGACGCAGTATTCCAAATGCGGCCGAACCAACGTTCTATACATCTGCAACATCAGACCCCAACTTTTATACTCTATGCCCCGCCCTATAAAGGCAAGCATGCCATATGCCTTCTTCACCACCTTCTCCACCTGTGACGTCACCTTCAAGGATCTGTGGACTTGCACACCCAGGTCCCTCTGCGTATCTACACCCTTTATGGTTCTGCCATTTATCGTATAGCTCCTCTCTACATTATTTCTACTAAAATGCATCACTTCGCATTTATCAGGATTGAACTCCATCTGCCATTTCTTTGCCCAAATTTCCAGCCTATCTATATCCTTCTGTAACCTCTGACAATGCTCCTCACTATCTGCAAGTCCTGCTAATTTTGTGTCGTCCGCAAACTTACTGATCACCCCAGTTACACCTTCTTCCAGATCGTTTATATAAATCACAAACAGCAGAGGTCCCAATACAGAGCCCTGCGGAACACCACTAGTCACAGGCCTCCAGCCGGAAAAAGACCCTTCCACTACCACCCTCTGTCTTCTGTGACCAAGCCAGTTCTCCACCCATCTAGCCACCTCCCCCTTTATCCCATGAGATCCAACCTTTTTCAATAAGATGATGACTAATCCGATCTTGGCCTCAACTCCACATTCTGCCTGATAATCTTTGACTTCCTTGTTAGTCAAGAATCATGGGAAGGCAATGGCCTACTGGTATTATCGCTAGACTATTAATCCAGAAACACAGCTAATGCTCTGGGGACCCAGGTTCGAATCCCGCCATGGCAGATGGTGGAATTTGAATTCAATAAAAAAAATCTGGAATTAAGAATCTACTGATGACCATGAAACCATTGTCGGAAAAACCCATCTGGTTCACTAATGTCCTTTAAGGAAGGAAATCTGCCGTCTTTACCTGGTCTGGACTACATGTGATCCAGAGCCACAGCAATGTGGTTGACTCTCAACTGCCCTCGGACAACTTGGGATGGGCAATAAATGCTGGCCAGCCAGTGATGCCCATGTCCAACAAGTGAAAAAAAATCTATCTATCTCTGCCTTAAAAATATTCAATAACTTTGTCTCCAACAGTCTCTGAGAAGGAGAGCTCCAAAGCCTCACAACCCTTGGAGAAAAAAAAATCTTCTAATTTCCATCTTAATTGGGAGACCTCTTTTTTCTTTAAACTGTCTCCCCTCGTTCTAATCTCTCCCACAAGGGGAAAACGGGAATAGGGCCTGGGTGGGATTGTGGTCGGTGCAGACTTAGAACATAGAACATAGAAAGCCACAGCACAAACAGGCCCTTCGGCCCACAAGTTGCGCCGATCACATCCCCACCTCTAGGCCTATCTATAGCCCTCAATCCCATTAAATCCCATGTACTCATCCAGAAGTCTCTTAAAAGACCCCAACGAGTTTGCCTCCACCACCACCGACGTCAGCCGATTCCACTCACCCACCACCCTCTGAGTGAAAAACTTACCCCTGACATCTCCTCTGTACCTACCCCCCAGCACCTTAAACCTGTGTCCTCTCGTAGCAACCATTTCAGCCCTTGGAAATAGCCTCTGAGAGTCTACCCTATCCAGACCTCTCAACATCTTGTAAACCTCTATCAGGTCACCTCTCATCCTTCGTCTCTCCAGGGAGAAGAGACCAAGCTCCCTCAACCTATCCTCATAAGGCATGCCCCCCAATCCAGGCAACATCCTTGTAAATCTCCTCTGCACCCTTTCAATGGCTTCAACATCTTTCCTGTAATGAGGTGACCAGAACTGCGCGCAGTACTCCAAGTGGGGTCTAACCAGGGTCCTATAAAGCTGCAGCATTATCTCCCGACTCCTAAACTCAATCCCTCGATTAATGAAGGCCAGTACGCCGTACGCCTTCTTGACCGCATCCTCCACCTGCGAGGCCGATTTAAGAGTCCTATGGACCCGGACCCCAAGGTCCTTCTGATCCTCTACACTGCTAAGAATGGTACCCTTCATATTATACTGCTGCTTCATCCCATTGGATCTGCCAAAATGGATCACCACACACTTATCCGGGTTGAAGTCCATCTGCCACTTCTCCGCCCAGTCTTGCATTCTATCTATGTCTCGCTGCAACTTCTGACATCCCTCCAAACTATCCACAACACCACCTACCTTGGTGTCGTCAGCAAACTTACCAACCCATCCCTCCACTTGATGGGCTGACTGGCCTCCTTCTGCACTGTAAGGATTCTATGATTCTATCTCAGCATCCATCCTGCCAAGACCCCTCAGGACCTTAAATCTTTCAATAAGATCATCCCTTATTCTTCTAAACGCCAAGTGACACAGGCTCAGCCCAATTTATTTGAAGGTATTCAAAGATAACAGTTACTGAAATTGGTATTCCAGGAGCCTGGAATAATAATCCTGAGAATGGGAGTTCACACCCTACCATGCAACTGGAGAATTTGAATCCAATTTTGTTTTTAAATGTGGATATAATAAGGCTGTCTTTTGCAGAAGTGACAAAAGAAGCTTTTTATTTATTTTATTACCGTCACAAGTAGACATACATTAACACTGCAATGAAGTTACTGTGAGAATACCCTAGTCGCCACACTCCAGCACCTGTTCGGGTACACAGAGAGAATTTAGCACGGCCAATGCACCTAACCAGCATGTCTTTCAGACTGTGGGAGGAAACCGGAGCACCCGGAGGAAACCCACGCAGACACGGGGAGAATGTGCAAACTCTGCACAGTTACCCAAGCCGAGAATCGAACCTGGTTCCCTGGCGCTATGAGGCAGCAATGCTAACCACTGTGCCGCCCTGTCAGTGACAAATAACCGTTCGGGAAAGAATACCCAGTCAGGGCCTATATGTGACTCCAGTCCCACACCAAAATGGTTGGCTCTTAACTGCCCTCTGAAGTTGCCCAGTCAGTCAGGGCAACTAAGGTGGGTAATAAATGCCAGCCTTGCTACCAACTCCCACATCCTGGGAATGAATTTAATAACATATAGGCCAGAATTATCTGGCCATTCATGCTTGCGGGTCTCTCTGGTGTGAACGGAGATTTGGCTGAGCACCAAATTCTCCACCCTTGCTGGTAGTGACGGTGGGGCTTGAATGGCTGGAGAATTCCAGCAATCGAGTTTGTGAGGCAGTGCAGCAGTAAGCGGGTTTTTAAACCCCGTCACTTCACAATTTTACACTTGGTTTTGAATAAATTCCAGACCAGAAAATCGCAACTCTACCCTGGAAATCTTACTCAATTAGAACGTATGGCTCCTGCTCTGCCCAAGACCGCAAGGAACTACAAAAGGTCGTGAATGAAGCCCAATCCATCACGCAAACCAGCCTCCCATCCACTGCCTCTGTCTACACTTCCCGCTGCCTCGGCAAAGCAGCCAGTGTAATTAAGGACCCCACGCATCCCGGACATTCTCTCTTCCACCTTCTTCCTTCAGGAAAAAGATACAAAAGTCTGAGGTCACGTCCCAACCGACTCAAGAACAGCTTCTTCCCTGCTGCCATCAGACTTTTGAATGGACCTACCTTGCATGAAGTTGATCTTTCTCTGCACCCTAGCTATGACTGTAACACTACATTCTGCACACTCTCATTTCCTTCTCTATGAACTGTATGCTTTGTCTGTATGGCGTGCAAGAAACAACACTTTTCACTGTATATTAATATATGCGACAATAACAAATCAAATCAAATCATTTTGCACATGGTGGAGTTTAGCAATCAAGAAACAAAATACCAAACACAGCAGGGATCACAGTGAACCATTTAAAATAATTATTCATTAATTAACAGGGAGTTTAATAAAGGGCCAACAAAGCAGTCTGTGATGGGTTGGGAACTCACCACCAAGGTGATGATGGCTGTATTTCAATGAGCTGTGGTAACCCCTGGGTTGGAACGACAATGTTCCAGCTCACTCCGTCAAAATGATTTTTATAGATTATGGAAAGATATTTAGTTCCTTGCAGAGAGTCAGTAAAGAGAGGTCGCCAATTTATCATTGCCAATACTGCAGCGGGGCAGGGCGAAATTGGGAGAAATTCCTTTCTCACTGGGGTTTGAGATATTTGGCTAGAGGGAGCGATTGAGACAAAAACCATCTTCCCTTTTAAGGTCACAGTGGATTAATATTTAAATCAGATCACGATACAGGATCATAAATTAAAGACCTGCATTTCTATAGCTTTTCATAACCTCAGAAAGTCCCATAGCACTTTAGAAAATAGGAGCAGGAGAAGGCCATTCAGCCCTTCAAGCCTGCTCCGCCATTCATTATCATGGCCGATCATCCAACTCAATAGCCTGATCCTGCCTCCCCCCCCCCCCCCCCTCCATATCCTTTGACCCCCCCTTCCCCCCCAAGTGCTATATCTAACTGCTTCTTGAAAACATTCAATGTTTTGGCCTCAACTACATTCTATGGGAGTGAATTCCACAGGCTGACCACTCTGGGTGAAGAAATTTCTCCTCACATCTGTCCTAAACCGTCTATCCTGTATCATAGAACATAGAACAGTACAGCACAGAACAGGCCCTTCGGCCCACGATGTTGTGCCAATGTTGTATCCTCAGACTGTGACCCCCCACCCTGGTTCTGGACACCCTCACCATTTGCAACAGATAAAGTACTTTTTGAAGTGTAGCTGCTGTTGTAATGTGGGAAACACAACTGCCAATTTGTGCTCAGCAAACTCCCACAAACTGTAATGCAACAATGACCAATGTTTTGAGGGATAAATATTGAGCAGTACACTGGGAAAGATCCCCTGCTTTTCAATGAAATTATGTCATGGGATCTTTTACGTTCAGTTGAGAGAGCAGATGGGGTTTTAGTTTAACGCCTCATCTGAACGGCAACACTACAGGAAGTGCAGCATTCCCACAAGACTTCACTGGGAGTCTTGGTTTAGATTTAGCATTAACATTTGTGGAGTTGAACACAGAGAGACAAGAGTGCTGATGCTTTAGGGTGAAGGTTTGGACTGCATTAGCATATATGTGTAAGGCTGAATGGCCTCCTTCTGTACTGCAAACTCACCAAGTTCCTGCTCCTATCTGGTCAGTCAGTCCTTCACCTGGCAAAATGCACCTGTGTCAATAGTAGCTGAGGATAGGATCAGTCATAGTTGATGTTTTTGGCTGAAAAAAACTTGTTGCCAACACTCCTGTGTACAGAGGGGGTACTTGGACAAAGGGGCAGGGAGGGGGAGCACCGATGGAACTTGGACATTTTACATTGAACATATCTCACAAATAAGCCCAACTGCGCAATGCTTATGCTTCACACACAAGTCTTCTCCTGCCGCTCTTCATCTCATCCTATCAGCATTGCCTTCTATTTCTTTCTCCCTCAAGCGTTTACCTAGCTTCTCCATAAAAGCATTATGATATTCGCCTCAGCCACTGGTAGTTGTAGATAAGAAAGAGTCAACACTTTGGGCAAGGAAAGACGGAGCAGGGGGAGAACATGCACAAAACTGGCATCGAAAACATAAATATTCACCAGACTAATTCTCAACAGCAACAACTGATGGCTTCAGTTTGATCATGGCAAACTACACTTCAAGTGTCAACCAGGTCCCCATTGTGCTCCGACTCTCAACGGGTCTGGAATAGATGAGATCGCATTATCCAGAGCAAAGACTGGTGTCCCAGGCTGGTACACAAAACTCTTCCCTTTTCTCTTAGGCAAGTGGGCGGCACGGTGGCACAATGGTTACCACTGCTGGCTCACAGCGCCAGGGAACCGGGTTCAATTCCAGCCTTGGGTCACTGTCTGTGCGTTCTCCCCGTGTCTGCGTGGGTTTCCTCCGGGTGCTCCAGTTTCCTCCCACAGTCTGAAAGACGTGCTGGTTAGGTGCATTGGCCATGCTAACTTCTCCCTCAGTGTACCCGAACAGGCGCCGGAGTGTGGCTACTAGGGGATTTTCACAGTAACTTAATTGCAGTGTTAGCATAAGCCTACTTGTGACACTAATAAATAAACTAAAGGAGGGCATTTCTGTTGAAAAGTTCTTTGTTCTCGCTCCCAAGTACCAGTTATTGCTATAGTTGGGCTTTCAAGCTTTCCCAAGAGCAGTTGCAGTTTGTAATGCTCAACTGATGGGAACCAAAGGAGCCGGTTGAGGAAGGAGCTATTGAAAAAGACACTTAGCACCAAATGTGTAAACGTGT